>NC_063365.1:25752394-25792681 GCF_021869965.1 Rhincodon typus
CTGCACCTTGTTGTCTCGGATTCTCCAGCATCTGCAGTTCCTACTACCTCTGATTCAATTTTATCCCCAGAACATTAGTTGGGATTCTGGATTAAGAGCCCAGCGATAATACTATTTGGCCATTACATCCCCGGTGTCAGGATAGAAGGTCAGCCATGATTCTGTTGAATGGTGGAGCAGGCTCAATGGACTGAATGGCCTACTCCTGCTTGTCATTTCTATGTTTCTCTGTTTACAGTTGTTTAAGCTTCACTCAAACCTTCATTCCTTGTTACTCACATCAAGCCTCATCCTTAACCATTACTTCAATAAAAGTAAAGTGTGGTATAATGTTGGAAATCTACAATAAAGATAAAAGGGTTGGAGAAACTCAGCAGGTCTGGTAGTGTCTGTAAAAGGAGACAGAGTTGACATTTTGAATGCAATATGACCCTTCTTTGGGGCTAAAGGCAGGTTGTTGTAAAGGGGGAAGAAGAACAAAAGGGAGGCTCTGGAATAGGGCAGAGGGAGGGAGAGGTTCTATGACAAAGATGTTGTGGAGCTAAAGGCACAGGGAGTGGTGATGGTTGTTGTGAAGAAACAAAGCCTTGGCCCAAAGTGAGTGTGAATAATGAACAGCTCTGTCTGACAGCAAAAACACGAGAAACTCGATTCACAGCAGCACATGGTGACACGCAGAATCAAAAGGAAGGACAGTGTTTATGCTCTGAAGCTGTTGAACTCGATGTTGAGTCCTGAAGGCTGTAAAGTGCCAAAGTGAACAATGAGCTGCTGTTCCTCCTGCTTGGGTTGGTTTTCACTGGAACGCTGCGGCAGGTTAACGACAGGAATGGGAGAGTGAGAGTGAGACGGTGAATTGAAACAGAAACTGGAGACTTTGGGCTGAGGTTGTGGACTGAATGGAGGAGTTCCACAAAGTGTTCACCCAGTCTGGGTTCAGTCTCAGTAATATATAGGAGACCATATTGTGAGCAGCGAATGCAGGAAACTGAATTAAACTAAATACATGTGAAATGCTGCTTCATCTGGAAGGTGTACCAAAAGCCTTGACAAGTGGAGAGGGACAAGGTAAAATGGCCAGTGTTACACACCCTGTGACTGTGTGGGAAAGAGCTGTGTGGTAGATGAGGTGCTGTCGGTGGGAGAGGACTTAACAGGGTGTCACAGTCTGTCTTTGGTACACTGACAGGGGAGGGGGGAGGATGATGCGGTTGGTGGTGGTATCCTGCTCGAGGGGGTTGAAATGCTGGAGGGTGTTCCTTTGCATCACCAGAGGCCAGTGGCAGTGGACAGTGAGGACAAGGGGAACCCTATCATGGTTCTGGGAGGGAGGGGAAGGGGATAAGGGCAGGAAATAAGTCAGACACAGTGGAGTAAATTGTTGTGTTTTCCTTGTATTATTTTTCTCATACAGTGCAATCTTCATGTGTTTTCTGTGTTAATTGCTGCTGGGGCTCATATTTAGATTTATTCAATACCTTCCTGACTTTTAAAAAATCCTTCAAATCAGTTTATTTTTCATAACATGGAGTGCAGGTGCTCAAAGGGAAACCAGGAATGGGCAACGAATTGCTAGGTTGATATAACCGGAAAGTAAAGTCGAAAAAAGAATTGGAACCTGTTGTCTGAGCTCTATTAGAATGTAGATTGAAATGGGATAATGAGAAAGAACACGATTTTGTCTCCCATTAGAGCTTGCTGAGGACAATCAAAGGCATTACCATTGCTGAATACTCCATTCTCAACATCCCAGGGGTTACCATTGGCTAGAAACTGAGCTGAACTCACCACATAAACACAGTGGCGACAACAACAGGTCAGAGGCTAGGAACCTTACAGTGAGTAACTCACCTCCTGACTCTCCGAAATCTGTCCACCATTTACGAGGCACAAATCAGGCATGTGATGGAATACTCTTGCCTGGATCAGTGCAGCTCCAACAACACTCAAGAAACTTGATACCATTTAGAACAAATCAGCCCGCTTGATTTGCAGCACAACCACAAACATCCATTCCCTCCGCCACTGAGTTTTACAGTCTTACAGTACAGAAACAGACCCTTTGGTCCAACCAGTCCATACTGGGTACAATCCCAAACTAAACCAGTCCCACCTGCAGCAGTGGAAGCAGAGTCTATGAAGATTTCAGGGTGGAGATGGATGGATTCCTAATAAGCGAGTGAGTGAGACATTTCCAGGATTAGGAATGAATATGGAGTAATCAGATCAGCTGTGATCTTGCTGAATGGTGGGCAGGTACAAGGACTGAATAGCCTCCTTCCACTCCTAACTCACATGTTTCTCTCACAGTAAACATTTGATGGCCAGGCAGAACGGCACCTCCAGTTGTCCAATTGGTAACTGGTTATACCAATTTGCTGCATTTGGTTTTGAGTTGCTGATACTGTCTGAGTTACCAAATCACAATACTCTTAATGTCGGGTAAGCCTTGTCTTCTGCTCTACAAGTTGCTCATTTCTTGATGGCAGTCAGTCAGCTCAGTTGGCTGGACACCTGGTTTGTGATGGGTTCAATTCATGCACCAGCTGGTTACCATGAAGGATTCTCCTTTTAAACTCTCCCATTGCCTGAGGCATGGTGACCCTCAAGTTAAACCACCATCGGTCGCCTCTCTCTGATGAAAGTGTGGGGACTCTGACAACGTTATTTTTGCCCGTTTCTTGCCACATTTTTCTCTAACAGCCCTCTTAAGTGAATGACGTTCTCTTAAATTTTCCAAAGAAGATCTTCTAATCTTCTAATTGTACTGAAAAGGGTCATGGGACTCAAAGAATTGACTCTGCTTTCTCTCCAAATATGCTGCCAGACCTGCTGAGTTTCTTCATCAATTTCTGCTTTTGTTTCAGATTTCCAGCATCTGCCGTACTTTATATTATTTTAATCTGTTGAATCCTCTTCCTTTGAGACATGCTGAACAACGATTAAACATTTTGATGATGTTTATTCTTTGACAAGCCCTGTGGTACTTTTAATGGGACTTGTGAATGTCAAAATTGAACAGAAGAAGCTATGAACATTTTTAAATGACCTATAGACTGACAGTAGCTATAAAGTGTTGGTGCTGTGTGTTATCTCAGACACATGCACTGGGCCCTGAATACCATGTGTCAGCTATAATTTGTAACACACTCTCCTTGTAACCTGTCCCTGGCTGTGCCTCCCATACAACTCACATTCTGTTTGTTGCTGTCAAGTACCTTTCACATGAATTGTCTCTGCTATGAGGCTGGTTGTTCACCGCTTCATCCATTCATAACAAATCTAAAACAATTTCTTTTTTGATTATTATTACGGTGGCTCCAAAAGACTCATTAGGCATTATCATTGCTGAATACTCCATTCTCAACATCCCAGGGGTTACCATTGGCATTTAGCAATGAGTTCTGAAGGTAATTTAACTGTCCCATTTATTCATATTTCATCTTCAATAATCTTCAATCTCCAGTTGTTAATATAGCACTCACAAAGAAAAGGGTGTTTTGCCCAATTGGTCTATGCTATTGTTGATACTCTACAGGCATCTCCTCCCACTCCACATCATCTAGCCCCATCAACACAGTCTTTGTTTCTCCCTCCCATAATCGACCAGTGTACTCACTGCACCACAGGCCTCTAAAAGCCCATGAAGCACCTCTTTAGGGAAGGTTTAATGAGCTAGTATGATCCAGGAGTGATCATGATTCTACTACTCAGCTATTTCACATCAAAGGTTACTCAGGCTATGCTTCAGTCTTTGTCAAAACAGTGCTGTTCCAATGCATTTCTCAGGCTAACGTGAATAATCAAACTTATTTACATTATCTTTGATTACACAAACACAAAAGACATACAAAAGGTAACCTCCATCTTCCATACTGGGAGGAGGGTGTTTTGCTGGACTTAGAAAGTACTTTAAAGTATTCCCAAAACAAAAATAATAAAACGTTCAAGCATCTTTTTGCCCAGACACAAACGTGAACCTCCTTTCTCATATCTAACTTCCTTATTCCTTCTTGTTATTTTTTGTGAGTTGCTTTACCTCTATCTAAACAACATTATGTCTTCTCCCACTGTCTCTTCATGGTGCTGGCCTGCTCACTAGAGTTATAGAGTCATAGAGCTGTACAGCACAGAAACAGTCCGACTTGTCCATGCCGACCACCTATCCTAAATAAATCTCGTCCCATTAGCCAGAATTTGGCCCATATCCCTCTAAACTCTTCCTGTTCAACTATCCATCTAGGTGCCTTTTAAATGTTGTAATTGTACCAGCCTCCACCACTTCCTCTGGCAGCTCATTCCATACACGCACCACCTTCTCCACGATAAAGTTGCCCCTTATGTCCCTTTTAAATCTTTCCCCTCTCAACTTAAACCTATGCCCTCTTGTTTTGGACTCCCCACCCCAGGAAAAAGACCTTGGCTACTCACCCTATCCATGCCCCTCATGATTTTATAAACCTCTACAAGGTCACTCCTCAGCCTCCGATGCTCCAGGGAAAATGAACCCGGCCTATTCAGCCTCTCCCTATAGCTCAAACGCTCAAACGCTCCTGGCAACATCTTTGTAAATCTTTTCTGAACACTTTTAAGTTTCACAACATCCTTCCTATAGCAGGGAGACCAGAATTGCATGCAGTATTCCAAAACTGGCCTAACCAATGTCCTGTAGAGCCACAACATGATCTCCCAATTCCTATACTCAATGCACTGACCAAGCAAACCAAACACCTTCTTCACTATCCCATCTACCTGTGACTACTCTTTCAAGGAACTACGAACCTACACTCCAAGGTCTCTTTGTTCAGCAACACTCCCCAGGATATTAGCATTAAGCGTATAAGTCCTGCCCTAATTTGCCTTTCCGAGATGCAGCACCTCACATTTATCTTATTTAGAATAGAATTATAGTCACTGGATGCAAAGTGCTCCCCACTGATACCTCAGTCACCTGCCCTGCTTTACTTCCCAACAGTCGGTCAAGTTTTGCACCTTCTCTAGTAGGTACATCCACATACTGCATAAGAAAATTTTTTTGTACATGCTTAGCAAATTCCTCTCTGTCCAAAGCCTTAACACTGTGGCAGTCCCAGTCTATGTTTGGAAAGTTAAAATCCCCTACTGTAACCCACTCTATTATTCTTAGAGACACCTGAGATTTCCTTACAAATTTGTTTCTCAAATTCCCACTGACTATTGGTGGTTGGGGGGGTGCCGGTGGGGAGGGTGAGGGGGGTGTGGATGTTGGTGTTGGGGAGGTGGGCTGTTCCACCCAAACAACTTCCCTGGATGTATTCCCAGGAATATCCTCCCTGAGTATAGCTGTAAAGAAAAACTCCACTCCCCCTCCACTCTTGCCCCCCTTTTTATCCTTCCTGTGGCATCCATACCGTGGAACATTAAGCTGCCAGTCCTGTCCATCCCTGAGCCATGTCTCTGTAACTGCTATGATATCCCAGTCCCATATTCCCATTATGCTCTGAGTTCATCTGCCTTACCCTGTTAGGCCTCTTGCATCGAAATAAATGCAGTTTAATTTATCAGTCCTACTTCATTCTTTATTTTGTTCCTGCTTGCCCTGACTGTTTGACTTGCTCCTCTTCCCAACTGCACCAGTGTCAGACTGATCTCTTTCTTCACTATCTCCCTGGGTCCACCTGACCACGCACCCCAACACCCCCCAGTTTAATTCTCCCCAGCAGCTCTATCAAATCTCTCCACCAGTATGTTAGTCCCCTTCCAATTCAGGTGCAATCCATCCTTCTTTATACAGGTCACTTTTACCCCAGAAGAGATTCCAATGATGCAAAAATGTGAATCCTTTTCTCCTGCACCAGCTCCTCAGCCACACATTCATCTGCTCCATTCTCCTTTTCCTACTCTCACTAGCTCATGGCAGCGGGAGTATTCCAGATATTACTACTCTCGACAACCTCCTTTTTAAATTCCTGCCTAACTTCCTACATTCTCTCGTCAGAATCTCATCCTTTTATCTTCCTATGTCATTAGTTCCAATGTATACAACAACCTCCTGCTGGTCCCTCTCCCCTTTGAGAATATTCTGCATCCTCTCCAAAATATCCTTGACCTTGGTTCCAAGGAGGCAGCGATGTCTTGCTGTCGGCCACAGAAACATCTGTCTGTGCCTCTGACAAGCTAGTCCCCTATCACAACTGGTCACTAGGAACTTGATGTACCCCTTGTTACATTACAGCCAGTCTCGGTACCAGAAACCTGGCTGTCTGTGCTACATTCCCCTGAGAGTCCATCACCCACTACATTTACCAAAACAGCATACTTGTTTGAGATTCAGGATAGCCACAGGAGACTGCTGCGCAACCTGCCTCCCTCTCCTACCTTTCCTGGAGGTAACCCATCTACCTGACTCTATCTTCAGTTTATCTCCCTTCCTGCAACTGCCATCCATCACACCCCCTAGCTCCTGCAAATTGCTCATTGCCTCTAACTGCTGCTCCAACCAATCTATGTGATCCAGTAGGATTTGCAACCAAACACACTTCCTGCAGATGTAATGATCAGTAACATGGAAACTCTCCCTGATCTCCCACATCCAACAGAAAGAGCACATCACTCTACCAAAGGCCATCTCTGCACCTGAACTATCTACAGACCCAGGAAATAGCACACTCTTACTGCTCTAAAAAACACTGCTCTAGGCTAACTTCGTACCTATGTTTTTATATCTTTAAAGACTAATCAAGAGACAGATCTCAATAAAACGTATAATTAAAAAGGAACCCACTCTACTCACCACTGTAGGTTTACAGTAAAAAAAGTAAGGTACACAGTTATATCCTTTTTAGCCTTACTACATCCATAACTTCCTGTAAGCCAGTTTGGTAGTTACCTGTAACAGTCACCAGGGAAACAAAAACAGCCCATCAAAACACCCCAGAAAAATTTGAACAGGCATTGCCAATAACAGTAGATTTTTAAATCATTTTGATCAACATAAGTAAAATTTAGGTGTGCTGAAATGACCAGCTTAATCCTTCAGCAGACTGTAAAATGACCGAATGATACCTTTCAGAATTGTGAAATCTCCTACTGATTGGGCTTCAGACAGAAAACATTAACAGCATTTTTTTTCTGTACCGTGTACACTGACCAAGCCTGTGGAATTTTTAAAGGTGGGTAAGTAGGGATTGGCTTTCAGATTCCTCACATTTTACATTCCCAGCTGACCTGTGTTTCTGAGGTCATTCTGAAGAAAAGTCATAGCAGACATAAAACAGTAACTCTGTTTCTCTGTCCATAGATACTGCCCGAGCTGCTGAGTTTCTTCAGCATTATCTGTGTTTGTTCCCCAGAATGTTTGTCTGGGTTTCTAGATCACTAGTCTAGTGACATTATGTCACAACCCTCAGTGCCATTATGTTCCAGCACATACCAAACACACCATCTCCTGAGTTTTCTGATGGCATAACAATTGCCCCATTGTTCCTGGCTCACTCCAAACCTTGACATAAGATGAGGCTCTGACAGTCACTCACTGCGGTTTGCTGTTGCTGTGTACCTAATCTCTCTGACTCCTTAGCTCCAGCTGGGATTGTCTGTCTGAGCTACATTAAGATTTCATTGGCATAATCCCTGTGAGCTAGTATGACTGTTGCCATTAATCAGATTGCCAGCTTCAGAATTCAGCACGACATGGGCTCACTTAAATACAATCATTTTTTTAATTTGAATTAAATTATTTATCTGAAGGTGTTTTCATGGGTCAATTTATAAAATTGAATGGCCAGCTCCGCTATAGGATTTAAACTCAAAGTCCTGCAGCTAATTAAATCAGAGCTGAAGTTCAGGAAATGCAGACCAGTACAAAGTACGTATTAAAATTCAGATTCTTCCATTCTCATTCTAAACCTCAGCTGTTTTGTTTAAAGTGTTTCCAATCAGCTGCTGCTTAATCCTGACTGAGCAGTGATCTCCCAAATGCTATTTAAACAGAGCATATTACGACAGTGAAATAGCAGCCATGTTGGAAACTCAGTTCCAGCATTATCACTGCTATCCCTGCCATATCCCCTTGACTATATCCGTACCAAGTCACCCACCTCTTAGTTTTTACTTATATTACCAAAATTGCTACAAATTATTCAGGGCTTTTATTCCCCTTTTATTGTCGCTCTAGGCTAGAAGATCTGCTTGATGATATTCACATCCCAGTACTTCATGCTGATAGAGAAGCAGTGTCGCAACATGCTTCACATTCATTTGCCAATATCCACGAGGATTTGCAGCAGAACTTGATTGCATTCTGAGCAGAAGATCTTGTTACAAACCAATCAAGAAAAACTTTTGCAGGTCTGTGCAAAATATGATAGCAGTGCAATTGAGCTTGGGATCGGTTAATTCTGGAATAAATACAGAAAATGCCATAAAAATTTCAACAAATTAGCAGATTATCAGAACTGGAAAAATTTTAAGCAAGGGTTGAGAAGGACAAATGGATGTTCTGTGATAGGGTGAAAGACAGGAGACACATATCACACTTGGACTTTTTCCCTGTTCGAATGAAAGGTCATAGATCTGAAATATTAACTGTTTCTCCCTCTACATAGATGCTGCCTGACCTGCTGGGTTTTTTCTGCATTTCTGCTTTTATTTCAAATTCCCAGTACCCGCAATATTCGCTTTTCAATTTTGTTATTTATGAATTTTGCTAACTGGAAGGAGATTACTTGGAATGTTAGACAGATTTGTCTGGAGCTCTGTGGAGGATGACCAGCTGCTGTTAAAGAAACTTGCAAATAGTAGCTGAGAAGACAGATGAGTTGTACTGTTCATTTCAGACCTGGGCAATATTTATGCCTGAGAAGAAACAGATTTAAAAGTTTTGCACACAGCACAAACAGAAATTACAAACTGGTAAGGTCAGTAAGTGCCACCAATACATCGCAGCAGATTGCAAAAATCTGAGCAGCAACAGTTCACCAAAGATACTCACAAAGTGGAACATTGAAATTTGAATTTATTCTGCCTGTAGGCTGTCAGTGAATAACTCAATTAAAAAAGGAAAAAGAAAAGTCTGTCAGGCAGCCCAGTGAGTACCACAAGAGTCTAGCTCTTCAGTGTGATCAAAAAATGGTCTCTAGCCCCTAAGTCCATGAATAATATGAGACAGCATGCTGGGAGCAGTACCAGGCATATCAAACACGAGGTGCCAAACAAGTTATAACACAGAGTTACAAGCAATGCTAAACAATGGAAAATGCACGTTTTCAACAAAACAAAATGATTGCATTTATCGACAAGTAAGACCATTTCTGTCACATTGAGTCATAAATGTTAGTGGACAAATAAACAACTTACTGGAGAAGGTGACTCCACAGTATCCCCAACATGGAAGAGCCCAGCACATCAGTGCAAAAGATAAGGCTGATGCATTTGCAGTAATCTTCACCAGAAATGCTGAGTGGATGATCCATCTTGGTTTCATCCAGTGGTTCCCAGCATTACAGATACCAGTCTTCAGCCAATTCGATTCACTCCACATGATATGAAGACAGTTGGAGGCACTGGATACTGTAAAGGCAATGGACCCTAATGATATCCTGATGGTTGTAATGAAAGTTTGCGTTGAGGTTGTTGAGGTTGGTTGGCTCACCGAGCTGGTTTCTTGTTTCGCAGATGTTTCGTTACCCTGCTGGGTAACATCCTCAGTGCAGCTGAGGGCAACAAAAGGGCAACAACACACTGCAGCAACACAGAACTACGTCAAGAGGAAGAAGAATACCTCTTCCAAGTGTTCAAGGATAATGGATATCCAAAGAACTGGGTCAGAAGATGCCTACACGAATAAGATCAGAAAGGTACTCCACGCCCCGACACACTCATCACACTACCCTACATCAGGAACACGTCGGAACTCACCACAAGACTCCTACGACCGCTGGCCATCAGAGTGGCACACAAGCCCACGTCAACCCTATGACATCTGCTCACCTGAACTAAAGACCCACTCCCCGCCATGGACACGACCAATGTCATCTACAAAATCCCCCGCAGAGACTGCAAGAAACACTACATCGGACAAACAGGTAGGAAACTAACAACAAGAATACATGAACACCAACTGGCTACAAAAAGACACGACCAATACTCACTCATCTCAATCCACGTGGACAAGGAGAACCACCATTTCGACTGGGACAACACCAAGATCCTGGGACAGGCTAGGCAGAGACAGGCACGAGAATTCCTGGAAGCATGGCAGTCCACGAAGCATGCTATTAATAAACACATTGAACTTGACCCCATATACATTCCACTACGAAGGAAACCCGGAAGTGAGGCAATCCATCTCAACAGACCCCAGAGTTTAAAAACCAGGTGGGAAAACACACCGACGTTTCATCAGAGGCTGCATTGAGGATGCTACCAGCACGGTAACGAAACATCTGCAAAACAAGAAACCAGCTCGGCGAGCCAACCAACTTCAACAACCTCAACACCCGCAACCCGAGCTACAAATCTACTCCAAAACCTTAAAGTTTGCGGTCTAAACTAGCCATGCCCCTAAACAGCTGCAATGTTGACATCTATCAGACGATATGGAAAACTGCTCAGCTATGCCCTGTCCACAAAAACGAGGAAAAATCGACCCAGTCAATCACCACCCCATCTGTGTTCTCTTGGTCATGGCCAGTAAAGTGCCAGATGGCATTGCTATCATGTGATATTAATCAGTACTAACCTGCTCTCTGATCCTCAGTGTCAGTTCTGCCAGGGTCACTCAGTTCCTGACCTCATTAGGGTTTAATCGAATCAGCTGAATTTTAGGGGTCAGGTGAACGTGACAGCCTTTGATATCAAGGCTGCATTTGACCGAATATAATATCATGGATTCTGAGCAAAACTGGAGTCATTGAGAATGGGTGAAAATTGGTTGGAGTCATACCTGGCACATGGTTGTAGTTTTCGGAGATCAATCATCTCAGCGCCAGGATTTCTGCAGGAGTTCCTCAGGGTAGCGTCTTAGAACCAACAATCTTCAGTGATTCATCAATGACCTTCTCTCCATCATAGGACAGCACAGTGGCTCAGTGCCGCCTCACAGCACCTGGGACCTAGGTTTGATTCCAGCCTTGGGGTGACTGTGTGGAATTTATATGTTCTCCCCTTGTCTGCATGGGTTTCCTCCGGGTGCTCTGGTTTCCTCCCACAGTCCAAAGATGTGCAGGTTAGTTGGATTGGCCATGGGAAATGTGGGGTTACAGGGATACTGTGGGTCTGGGTGGGATGCTCTTCAGAGGGTCGGTGTGGACTCGTTGGGCTGAATGGCCTGCTTCCACACTGTAGGGATTCTATGATAAGGTCAGAAATGGGGCTATATGCTGATGATTGCACAACGTTCAGCACCATTCATGGCTCCTCACATACTGAAGCAGTCCATGTCCAAATGCAGCAAGATCTGGACAATATCCAGGCTTGAGATGAAAACAAATAACATTAATACCACACAAAAGAGAATCTAACCATTGCCTTTTGACATTCAATGGTATTACTATCACTGAGTCCTCCACTATCAACATCCTGAGGGTTACCATTTGCCAGAAAATGTTCTGGACTAGCTATATAAATATAGTAGCTACAACAGCAGGTCAGAAGTTGGGAATTCCAAGGCAAGTAATTCATCTTCTAACACCCCAAAACCCATCTACATGGCACAGTCAGGAGTGTGATGGAATACTCCCCACGATTTGGATGACTGCAGCTCCAATAACACTCAAAAAGATTGACACCATCCAGGACCAAGTATCCTGGTTGATTGACACTTTATCCACCACCTTCAACAATCACTCTTCTTCACCAAAATATGTTCAGTCACAGCAGCGTGTACTATCTATAAGACGTACTGCAGAAATTCACCAAGGCTCCTCAGACAGCATCTTCCATTCCCATGACCACTTCTTTCTAGAAGGATAAGGGCAGAAGATACATGGAACACCAGCACCTGTAAGTTCCCCTCCAAGCCAGTCACCATCCTGACTTGGAAATACATTGCTGTTCCTTCACTGTCACTGGGTCAAAATCCTGGCACTTAGTCCCTATTAACATTATGGATGTACCTGCATAAAGCAGACTATCGTTGTTCAAAAGAATGACTCACAACCAACTTCTCAAGGCAAATTAAGGATGGACAATAAATACTAGTCTTACATACCATCCTCATAAAACAAGAATAAATGAAATAATTTAATTAACAGGCTATCTGTTAATATTATTAAAAGGTGTGGATTATATTTCATTGTAATGTATCTGTCACCCTATATCCCTTTGCTCCCTACTCCATTTATATTCTTGTGTTCTTAATACTATTGAACCTCCTCACATTTCCTAACAAAATGAATTCCCATACTTATTTTAAGAAGGAGTAATTTAATTAATTTTTGGGTGAATTTACATAAATTAGCAAAAATGATATTTGGTGAGTTTGTGTATGAATATATTAGTTGCACAGATCAAGATTTACTGATGAGGAAATGAAATTATCCTGATAAAAGATTGCCTCAAGTCTCCACTTCTATACTTTAAAATTCTTTTACAAGATGTGAGTGTCACTGGGATCAGACAGCATTTACTGACAAGCCCCAATTGCCCTTGTGAAGGTGACTGTGAACTGCCACTGTTATGTATGTCATTTAAGATCTTCCAAATATCAAGGAGATGAATGATCAATGCACATGTTGTAACTTGTTCAGGAATGTTGATCAAGGTAACTCCATGCTCTCACTCAAACCAAGGCAGGCATCGCACCTTTCATTTCATTATACTTTACATGGATGTTGTTAGCTGGCCCTGCATGCCCTTCCATGATTTCCCTTGGGAAGGTGATACTGAGCTGCCTTCTTGACACATTGCAGTCTGTGTGCTGTAGGCAGCCACACAATGCTATGGGGAAGTGAGTTCCAAGATGTTGACTCAGTGACACTGAAGAAACAACGAGATATTTTCAAGCCGCAATGGTGAGGGGCTTAAAGGGGTACAGAAGGTATTGTTCCCAATGGTATATGCTGCTGTTGTTCCTCTCGTGGTGGAGGTCTCAAGATTGGAAGGCGCTGGTGAAAGATCCTTGGTGAATCTCTGTAGTTCATCTTGTAGATAGTACACACTAGTGCTACTGAAGGTTTATGGTGGAGGGTTTGAATGTTTTGTGGATGTAGTGCCAATCAAGTTGCTGCTTTGTCCTGGATGGTGTCAAGCTTCTTGAGTGTTGTTGGGGCTGCACTCATCCAGGCAAGTGGGGAGTATTCTATCACACTCCTGACTTGTGCCTTGTAAATCATGGACAGGCTTTGGGGAGTCAGGAGGGGAGTTACTCACTGCAGGGTTCCTGTCCTCTTAGCTGCTCTTGGGAGCACAATATTTATACAGCTAGTCTAGTTCAGCTTCTGGTTAATGGTAACTCCCAGGAGAGATTTGGCAATGTTAATTCTATTGAATGTGAAGTGTGTCGCGAAGTTGGTATAGTACTTGTGGATTGGAAGGCAGGACGTTCGAATTTGGTTGTACAATGATGGGGGGGAGGAGGGAAGAAGAGTGCATGGTCCCTTTAAAAGATGATGTGCTTTTCTAGGCTTGGAGATTTTAAAGAAAGTCTGCAGACGCACAGTGAGTTCTCGAAGTTGAAACATTTGTATCAAAGCGTGTATGGTTAGAAAAAAAAGCCACAGTTTGTTTTGTTACCAGGATAACAGATTTTTTAATTTAGCCAATTAATTTAAACTAGGCCCGAGATACCAAAACCCAATTAAATTTAAATCTGATGGTTTTGACAACCTCAAACCAATCCCATTGTAAGAAATTAATAGGTCATCAAGAGTATAGAAGAAGAGAGCATTTGAAAATCTGGGTGAGGGCAAGCTGCCATCTGTTAAGTTGAGGACGTGAAAAAGTTGATAGATGAGGGAAGGGCTGTGGATGTCATATACATGGACTTCAGTAAGACGTTTGATAAGGTTCCCCATGGTAGGCTGATGGAGAAAGTGAAGTCGCATGGGGTCTAGGGTGTACTAGCTAGATGGATAGAGAACTGGCTGGGCAACAGGAGACAGAGAGTTGTAGTGGAAGGGAGGTTCTCAAAATGGAGAACTGTGACCAGTGGTGTTCCACAGGGATCCGTGTTGGGACCACTGTTGTTTGTGATATACAAAAATGATCTGGAGGAAGGTATAGATGGTCTGATTAGCAAGTTTGCAGATGACACTAAGATTGGTGGAGTGGCAGATAGTGAAGGGACTGTTGGAGAATGCAGCAGAATATAGATAGATTGGAGAGTTGGGCGAAGAAATGGCAGATGGACCTCAATCCAGGCAAATGCGAGGTGATGCATTTTGGAAGATCCAATTCAAGAGCGAACTATACGGTAAATGGAAAAGCCCTGGGGAAAATTGATGCACAGAGAGATCTGGGTGTTCAGGTCCACTGTATCCTGAAGGTGGCAAGGCAGGTCGATAGAGTGGTCAAGAAGGCATACGGCATGCTTTCATTCATTGGACGTGGTATTGAGTACAAGAGTTGTCAGGTCATGTTACAGTTGTATAGGACTTTGGTTCGACCACATTTGGAATACTGCGTACAGTTCTGGTCGCCATATTACCAAAAGGATGTGGATGCTTTGGAGAGGGTGCAGAGGAGGTTCACCAGGATGTTGTCTGGTATGGAGGGCGCTAGCTATGAAGACAGGTTGAGTAGATTAGGATTATTTACATTAGAAAGACAGAGGTTGAGGGGGGGACCTGACTGAGGTCTACAAAATCATGACAGGTATAGACAGGGTGGATAGCAAGAAGCTTTTTCACAGAGTGGGGGACTCAATTACTAGGGCTCACGATTTCAAGGTGAGAGGGGAAAAGTTTAAGGGAGATATGCGTGAGAAGTTCTTTACGCAGAGGGTAGTGGGTGCCTGGAACGCGTTGCCAGCGGAGGTGGTAGAGGTGGGCACGATAGCATCATTTAAGATGTATCTAGACAGATACATAAATGGGCAGGGAGCAAAGGGATACAGTTCCTTGGAAAATAGGCGACAGGTTTAGGTAGAGGATCTGGATCGGCGCAGGCTTGGAGGGCCAAAGGGCCTGTTCCTGTGCTGTAATTTACTTTGTTCTTTGTTCTTTGAACAGCTGTCAACAGCCATCAACTCTAAAGGAAGAGTAAATCACTCTCTAAGATCTCAGAGTAAGGACTATCTAAATGTAAATACTATGGCACTCTTAGCTAATATTTCTGACACAACAATTCAACAGATGAAGGTGTACCTGAATGGAAAACAGCAGAGAAGGCAAACAACAATCCAGAAGATTTATCCTGGCTGTAATTTTGAGAAATTAAACTTTTATTTAATATGAATTTGGTTTATATAAGTGGGACTTCTATCCATTAGAACAGCATACCATTAGAGTTTTGTTTTATTCAGGATTCGTTAGTAGCTAAGGGGGAATGGTTTGGTTTGTTAGTAGTTCTGTTAATTTGTTAACTGTTAGAGTTAGATAAATGAATTGTTACTTGTGGGTTATAAAGTGAATATCACAGAGTTTATTTCTTTTAAACAACCTGTCTGTAACAAGTGCTTACAGTTTGTCTCTCACTGAAGATGGTCATTTCCTGGCACTTGTGTCAATGTAACTTTACACTTATCTGCACAACCTTGAATATTGCCCAAATTTTGTTGCACAGGGAAATAGACCACTTCAGTATCTGAGGAGTTGTGAATAATGTTAAACATTGTGTAATCATCAGCAAACATCTCCACCCCTGATTGTGTCTGCCTGTGAGTGAGTGAGTGAGTGAGTGAGTGAGTGAGTGAGTGTGTGTGGGTGTGTGTGTGTGTGTGTGTGTGTGTGTTTGTCTGTCTATGTTATGATCTGTGGCCAATATATAACACATTCCTGAGGCAGCCATTTCTTGCCACCTATTGCCATTTCACTCCCTGAAAATGGGCAGCCAGCAATTGCAAAATGGGAATGAGGGGATCTTTCCATTGCCCCCAAGACCTGAAGCAATTTCCAGGCTGGCTCCTATCTGGAGGGTAGCTTATCCACGGGAAACAGTTCCAGAGAATCCAATTACAATGTTCAGGCCTGGGTACATCATGGACACAGCACACATGCTGCAAATAGATGTACACAGTATCCTCCTTCACCATAGACACAAAGTAGCCCAGTCCATCCCAGTCCCACCCGGTCCAGCCCGGTCCAGCCCTGCCCGGTCCAGCCTAGTCTAGTCCAGTCCTACCCAGTTCAATCCAGTCGCACCCAGTCCAGCCCAGTCCCACTCAGTCCAATCCAATCCAACCCAGTCCAGCCCAGTCCGGTCCAGACCAGCCAAACAAACTGAGCCAAGTTGATCATGAGGTCCTGCAACTCTCACAAGCATTCAACAGCACGGTCCAGCCAAGTGCCTAGAATTCCCATGAGTAAGGACCTGTCATTAAAATGTGGGCAGCCCAGCTCCTCCACTGATAATATATTAACCTTCTGGAGCTTGTGCCTGTGGGAAGTGTACACCATCAACGGAGCAGTGTCTGGATTGATAACCCTCAGGACTTTCCAATAATAGACAGCGTGAGCTTTTCATTTTCATTCGATTGCTCTTTGGATGGTGTTTGCGATGAGAGTCACCACCAACATCTCAGGCCAAACCCAAGCACTGGCCTTTGTTGATGATTTTGTCATCGAAGGAAACCACCTGAGAATTCACCAGGCTGTGTTGCTGGCAGTTTATACTGACCACCTGATATGCCATTGGACTGACCGATGATGAATGGGTCCAGACCACAAAGACCTGCATATTGGCAAAAGGATGCAATCTTTACTCTGGGTCCCATTGTTAGTCATCAGTTTCAGGGAAATGGACAAGCTGCCAAGCCCTATGGGAGGTACATCTGTCACTGGGTGAATACAGATTGAGAAGCTGACAGCTTTTGCAATCCTCTTCCAGGTGCTGCACTGGGAGAAAGCAGATAAAAGCTACAGCAACATTTATTGTTATAGCATGGGGAGGCATTAAAATACCCTTTACATCTATAATTAGCATTGGTAAATTTCACCGATTAACCTCTCCTAAACCTTCCTGCACCTCTCCCATGTGTAACCAGGGATGTGAAATAAATGCTGGACTTGTCACTGACATCACCTGCTCAGAATGAAGTAAGAAACAGCTCTCCTCAGATTTGATTTGCATTTTCTTGTATTGACCAGATCTACCCGAGCATTTCTCTCAGCCTGACCCTCATCTGTTCTGCTAGGAACATAGGAATAGGAGTAGGCCATTCAGCCCATTGTGCCTGCTCTGCCAATCAGTATGATCATGGTAGATCAAACACTTCAGTATCTTTTACACTCCCTAACCCCATAACCTTGTACACCACTGGTAATCAGAAATTTCTCAATCTCTAATTTGTACACACTGAAAGACTGAGCCTTCACAGCCCTCTGTGGTCAAGAATTCCAAAGATTCACCACCCTCTGGGTAAAAAAAACAACTCCCCATCCCGGTCCGAAATGTTAATGTCCTCATGTTTAACCATGCCCCTGGTTCTAGACTCCTCAGCCAGGGGAACATCTTACCTGTATCTCCCCTGTCTAGCCTGAAAGTATTTATCACCTTTCACTGAAATCACCTCTTATTCTTTGAAACTGTGAAGGATACAGGCCCAGTTTCCCCAGTCCGTCTCCCTAGGACAGACCCACCATCCTGGGAACATGTCTGCTCAGCCTTCACTTCTCTCTGTGGCAATAATGTGTTCCCTGAGATAAGGAGACCAAAACTGCACACATTGGTCCAGGTGCAGTCTAACCAAGCTCCTATACAATTGAAGCAAGACTTCACTACTGTCATCCTCAAATCCTCTTGTGAAAAAGTTTAACATTCTATTAGCCTTCCTAATAACTTTCTGCACCCGTATGTTAACTTTCAGTGATGTTTGACCAGGCCACTCAGTCCCTTTTGTACATTTACATTTTCCAACCTCTTGCCATTTTTATGTATAGCATTCTAATCAATATCTCTCCTGTAGATCAGAAACATCACTCTCTTGCAGCTCTGTTAATAATTCCTCTCATTCTTCTCATGTGATGATTATTCTCCCTTTAACAACATGAACACTACATCTGCAGTTCAATCAAACTAAAACCAGCTGTGCTTCCAGGTGGATCAAACCCCATGTAAAGTGAGAATGCTAACATTTCCAGAATATCATTTTTAAAATCACAAAATGATGAAATGGGGTATGCAATTACTTTATACCACATGGAAAATGCAGTAGGTTTTGGATGAAACAAAGTTTACTTTGCTAGCCAGTACAATCCTGTTATGCAAGGCTCTTAGGACCCCTTAGCAATCTCACAGTGATGCTGGTGTAGTTGTACATCATTGAGCATAAATAACACAATGTGGGCAGAGTTAGAACAGAAACCACAATACCAGATCCTCTAGAATGACAGAAAGTCTTATGAGCATGTGGACAAGAACTCACAAAGAAGATAAATAGCACTTATCTGATTAGATCACAACCTGGTATATGTACAGCAATGTACTTTAATATTTGGTATTAATGTGTAATAAACAGTGTTACTTTGAAAGCTAAGCCTGAAGTTAATTTTTGACATTTTCTTCTCCTTGACCAGTCTGTGAAGATCTTAAACCCATTATGTGGCACCAACCTATACGATAGAAGATGGAAGCAGTGATGAGACACATCATTTGTAAAATGGTTACAGCAGTCAGAATCAAGAAACAGATCTGAGATTGTCTAGTGAACAGAGCAGTTCACACAACCATTTTTTTCAAGAAATTGTCACTGCAGTTTTAAGACCAGCTGAAACCGGAAAAACCACAGAGTTGAGCAGCCTGTGTGAATGTTGGGTGGGTGAGTGAGCTGTGTGGAGGATGCAGAGATGCTTCAGTGTGATTTTGACAGGCTGAGTGAGTGGCCAAATGCATGGCAGATGCAGTATAATATGGTTAAATGTGAGGTTATCCACTTTGGGAGCAATAACAGGAAGGCAGATAATTATCTAACTGGCTATAAATTGAGAGGAAAAAATATGCAGTCAGACCTGGAGGTCCCGTACACCAGTCACCGAAAGTAAGCATACACATGCGACAGGCAGTAAAGAAGGCAAATGGTATGTTGGCCTTCATAGTGAGAGGATTTGAGCACAGGAGTATGGATGTCTTGCTGCAACTGTACAGGGCCTTGGTGGAAGCACACCCTGGAATATTGTGTGCAGTTTCAGTTTTCTTACCTGGGAATTTGGCAGGGGCCTGTACCGAGTACTCAACATCTTACAATTTATATCAATGTCCTAATGAAGAGATTGAAGGTTAAATTTGCAGATGACACGAAAATAGGTCGGACACTATGTTATGAATGTGACATAACTAGGATGCAGATCAATAGGTAAGCGAGTAGGCAAAAACCTGGCAGATGGAATGCATTGTGGGAAAATGTGAAGTTGGCCACTTTGGCAGGAAGAACAAAAAGACAGAGTATTACTTAAATGGAGAATGCCTGAATTCCGCAATGCAGAGGGATCGAGGTGTTCTGGTACATGAATCACAAAAGGTTATCTTGCAGGTACAACATGTGATCAGGAAGGATAATGGGATGTTAGCCTTTATTAAGAGAGGCTTTTCATAAAATTCTTCAATAAATCAATTTTTAATCAATGTCAAAGCAACAATCTAATTTCAATCATGTGGGCATTAGTTTAAATTCTCCAGTGTAGTTTCTCTCCATAACATCCTAAGCAATTAATATTTTAAGAAGCTATTAAAATATTGCTGATTAAAATGCTAATAGTGGGCGTTAACAATTATTTCCCTGTTGCCAGCATCATGTGGTTCCAGATCAGGCAAAACCAAGGATCAAATAGTCTTTGAAAAGGGTCCCTAATGTAAGACTCACTCATTAAATGCAGCACGTGCTTAAGAGATCAGTTTACAGATATTTTGTACATCTGCAATAAATGTCAGACTAAACTAAATTCTGCAGAGATATTCCCCACTGTGCCTTATGTTCTAACACTCAGACTGAGGATGTTGCATAGCTGAGAGCCTGCCTCAGATCAATAACAGCAGTATCATTTTGCAGCCTGCAATACCACATTGAGATTGTCCTGGCCTGGATAGAGCTCTGGGAATATCTGCTTATTGCCAATACATTTGAATTGAATCGAGATAGTGGTCAGGACCATCTACACTTGAAGCAGATCTACTCTTGCACATACACAGGAGGTATAATTTCATGTGAGTCAGCCTCAGAATATGACTCCAGAGTTATGCTGTGAGGAACAAGATGGAGCTAAACCCACAGCGAAGGGGAAACTCCTGACAGACTAACTCTTTCCCAGCTGGAGAGGATTCACCATTCACCAGTATTTGATGCTTCATAAAGTTCTAATATCACAAATATTAAAGCATTTATAGTAAGACCATGAATAATTGACACATATTTAATAAGACTCTATTGCCACTGTGCTAATTAGCAATATTTCAACAACTTTGTAAATGTGGAACTATAGGAAGATAATAAATGTTTGATATCATGAGACATATATTATGAATTACAGATGAACACAGCCTCAGAAATATACCCCATGGGATCACTCCTCTGCTCCAAATTATTTTCTGATTCTCATTAAAGTCTTTTTCTTTCTCACATAGAGGCAAAAACAAACCCTCAGCTTATCTCCACCAAGCATGTTCCAACATCAGCAAGGGGTGTCAGTGCTGGGAATAGAAGCATATTCCAAGCAACCGCCTCTCATCCCCACCTCCTTGACCTGTCCGTCTTCTCTCCCACCTATCTGCCCTTCCCTCCTCACTGACCAATCCCCACCCCCACTTCCTACCTACATTCACTTTTACTAGCTTCATCCCCGCCTCCTTGACCTGTCTGTCTTCTCTCCCACCTATCCGCTCCACTATCACCACACCCCACTCTCTATTTATTTCAGAGCCTCCTTCCCCATTTCTGAAGAAGGGTCCCGACCAAAATGTCAGCTTTTCTGCTCCTCTGATGCTACGTTCCTCCAGCTCCACACCTTGTTATTCCAATTTGTAATGTTTTCTTCCCTCTCATTGTCAGCAGCATGCACTTCCAATTCAGGGATATCTCACTACTTCAAACTAACCCCACAAGTTAAGGTAAAGTTGTCATAGTCTGACTGGACCATAGGGCTGCTCTCACGTTCATGAGAGAGAGACAACTGGTGGGGCTTAATCTGATGGTCACCACACTGTAGTTGAGGGGAGAGATTAAGAAGGAGAATACTGCATAGTAATCTCAGCTGGTGCAGGAATTGAACCCACAGTGTTGGTATCACTCTGTGACGGGAAGCCGGCAATCTAGCTAACTGAGCTATCTGACCCCAGTTAAGGAGTTGCTACTAACCCAAGAGTCCATTTCTGAATGTATACTATAGGGCATCAAACAATGAGATGGAGATAAAGAATTGTAGACAGTTTAGAGAGGGACGTGAAAAGAATAGGACATCATGGCTGGCTGATTAAACCATTTCAATCCAATAGTGTGTCTGATCAAAGTGAGGAATGCTGAAATGTTTACATGATCAATATATATCTCATCCAACAAGAAAGATCGCTTCAGTCTGTTTAGGGAAAATTCTGTGGGGAACTTTGTAAATCTCTCAGACAGACAGGGCAGGCAATGGCATTGTGATGCTGACACTAATCTAGTAAACCCAGAAGCCTAGGATTCAGGTTCAAATGCCCCTCTGCCCTGTGTACAGGGAGACCACAGTTTGTTTTCTTCTATTCCATTGGTCCTAGGGCCTCAATTATTTACTATCTATATTAATGACTTAGAGGAAGGGGCAGAGCAAAATGTATCCAAATTCATTGATGATAAAAGATGGATGACAGGGCAGATTATAATGAGTACATTAGGAATCTACAATGGAATATAGAGGTGGCACGGTGGCTCAGTGGTTAGCACTGCTGCCTCATAATGCCAGGGACCGGGGTTCAATTCTACCCTCAGGCAACTGTCTGTGTGGAGTTTGCACATTCTCCCCGTGTCTGTGTGGGTTCCCTCTGGGTGCTCCAGTTTCCTCCCGTGGTCCAAAGATGTGCAGGTTAGGTGGATTGGCCATGCTAAATTGCCTGTAGTGTCCAGGGATGATTTGGGTTAGACATGGGGAAATACAGGGGTAGGGGAATGAGTCTGGGTGGGATGCTCTTTGGAGGGGCAGTGTGGACTTGTTGGGCTGAATGGCCTGTTTCCACACTGTAGGGATTCTATGAGATAGGTTGAGTGAGTGGGAGAAAACTTGGCAGTTGGAGTTTAATGTGTGAGGTTGTGTACTTTGGTAGAAAGAATCAAAAGGCTGATTATTACTTAAATGGAGAGAGACTCAAAAAAGTGCAGTGCAGAGGGATCTCAGCATTTTTGTGCCTGAAACACATAAAGTTAGCATGCAGGTGCAGCATGTAATTAAGCAGGCAAATCAAATTCACTGCTGGAGTGTTGAGTTGAGAACAAGGAAGTTTTGTTACAACTGTACAGGATATGGTTGAGGCTACACCTGGAGTACTCTGTGTACTGTTTTGATTCCCTTAATTGAAAAATGATGTACTAACAATGCAGGTAATTTCACAGGCTGGTTCCTGGGATGAAGAAGTTGACTTATCAAGAATCGCAAAACAGATTAGGCCTTTATTCGTTAGAGTTTAGAAGAATGAGGGGGTGATCTAATTGAAACATGCAAGATTCCAAGGGGACTTGACTAGGGAGATGTTGAGAAACTGTTTTTATGAGTGGGGAACATAAACCCAGAATAAGGGGACACACATTTAAAATGGAGATGCAAAGGAGGGTAGTGAATGTAAGATTCTCTACCTCAGAGAATCATGGAGGCTAGATCGCAGAAAATAGTTAAACAGGAAGTAGATTGAATTTTTAAAATGTCAATGAGATGAGCATGATGATGAGCTGGAATGAGAGAGGAGGTGAAGCTTGGGCAGAGCCCCAGTGGTCTTATAGAATAGTGAGGAAAGCTGAGGAGCCAAATGACCAACTCTGGCTCCTATTCCTTATGTTTCTTTAATCACCGTATCCCCATTGTTCTCATGGCAAGGGAAGGCCAGCAGGTTTAACTGCATGCACTGGGGTTCAGCAAGTGTGGGATACACATCCGCACCCCACCCAGCGATGTCATAGATTCTGAATGAATTCTGAAACAACAGGATATTTATTTAGAGTACTCTAAAGTATCTCCCAGCTCAAAGGATTTTCTACATACATACATTTGGTCCCTTACTGTTTTCAGAGCTGTCTAGCTCCACCCAAAGACTTAAGCAATCAAGTCATATTATGCAGATCAGTTCCAGAATAACATATTCAAACGCACTTCAATTAAACCATTTAACAGTACAGGGGGATAAAACAAAAAACTGCAGATGCTAGAAATGTAAAACAGAAACAAAATTTGCTGGGAGAAACTCAGCAGATCTGGTAGCATCTATGGAGAGAAATCAAAGCTAACTTTTTAAATCTCTTCTTCAGACCTGCTGAGTTTCTCCAGTAATTTTTATTTTTGTTTCAACACTACAGGGGGTCCTGTCTGCCCATTGGAGACACTTTGCAAGGTCCCATTCCTCCTTTAACCCTCATACTTGCCTCTCAAACCCATTCCCCTCACTCCACTACTCCTTTCACTGCCACCTAAAACATAATAACCCAGATTACCCAAGTCTGGCCACCATGAGCTCCTTCTTTGGACACTATATATAGTTCCAGCAGTGGCCACCACTTGAGCCTCACACTGCTGTAACTAAAGAGCTGCTGGTTATCCAATGGGTCTCTATGATGGGACTTTCTCTCCTGGTTGGGACAGAGGTTTTGGCTTTAACCAATCAACAGCCTGCCGAATGTTAAACAGCCTGAGGGCATTCAGTATTAGCAGGGATCATTCCCAAAAACTTCTCTGGTGTCGGAGTGGTGCCATTTGAAAAATCCTGCTCAGAAAATCCTCAGGGAACTTTATCTGCAAGGAGGCAGTGACTGTGACATGTGTTCACATTTGTACAAACATGGTTTAAAGTGTGCACATTTCTATCATGTGACAGGCCAGCAATGGTTTGTGAATTTCCTGTCTGTCATATGTCCCACACATAGTCATTGCAAAATGAGAAATCCACTCTTTCAAATTCGAGAGGATATGAAATGTACTGACAGACATGGCTGTGACATTTCCATGAGGCAGGGACTGATTATCTGAAGTATGAACATGAAATGTATCAGATTGTTCTCCTTCACTGTCTCCATCAAAACATCAATATCAGCCCCAATCCCTGAGGAATTCTCTGCAGGGAATAGAGACAATCCCAGTTGACTGGTCCCTCTCAGATTGACATTTACACTTTCTGAGGTTCACACGATCAATCTGCATTTCCAGACCCTTTAGTTGCCCAATTAAGTCAGGTTGATCAGATCAGCCAGCTCAAGAAAAACAAGTCACGTTCTGTCCATTGTGCTCCCCTTGCTTCCTCATCTGTGATTATTTCCAGTTAATTAGTGTCTCCCCAGTTTATGGGGCTCCTGTGGAGTCTGGAGATTGAAACTGTTGAATTGTCTAATTGCACTGTAGTCACAGGAACAAGGGTGATAAATTCTGAGGAAGCGTCACCAGACCCGAAACACTAACTCTGATTTTTTTTCACAGATGCTGCCTTCCTGTTGAGTTTTTCCAGCAACTTCAGTTTTTGTTGTTGTTGAAGAATGATAATGTCCCTGTTAGAGATCACAATGGACACCGCTCCCCTTTTGTAAAGTGTTGGGGTGGCCTTGTGAGCTGGTAACTATGACCCAGCCCAACATGGACAGTACTTGACCAATCAGATGACACCCAGCTGATTAGGAGAGTGTCATTGAGTATGTCAGCCTATCATGGGCAGCTTCCTGGTTTGGCAGAAGCAGCTGGCCAATCAAAGTCCGGCAGCTTCTGGGTCCTAAAGGCCGGTCTACTTTTAGAGGATCCATTGATGAGAAGGTGAGTGTTCTTCCTCTTCTTGTCAAGTGTTTTGGGCTATAGTGAAGGGGAGGGATTAGGGGAATGGGATGTAAGGGCAGGAGATGGTTTTCACGCATGATTCCCATGGACACCCCCACCAGCTGGGTTGTGCCTCCCAATCTGGGGCCTGCAGGGTGCTCCCCTGGTTTGGAAAATAACCACATTTCACATCCACTAGGGAGGCAGGTGACAGGGGAGGTGGTTGAGGCCTTTAAGTGACCATTAATTGACTATGTTACCCGGGTTCAATTCCACCCTCAGGCGACTGTCTGTGTCTGCGTGGGTTTCCTCCGGGTGCTCCGGTTTCCTCCCACAATCCAAAGATGTTCAGGTTAGATGGATTGGCCATGGTAAACTGCCCGTAGTATTCAGGGATGTGTAGCTTAGGTGGGCTTTCGGGGGATGGGTCTGGGTGGGTGCTCTGAGGGTTGGTGTGGACTTGTTGGGCCGAAGGGCCTGTTTCCACACTGTAGGGATTCTATGATCTATGATCTATGATCTATGATCTAAAGACTTGAAATAATGGTCACCCATGGACCTCTTTGCCCTGAACCTGACTGGGGACTAGTATCACTGTACTGGCCAATTAATTCTCAATCTCACCCCTTGCAGACTGGGTTAAAGTTGTGCCCACTGCAGTGATAACCCTGACACTCCCCAGTGCCTACTTGTTGCTCAATCTGTCATCTTTCTAAAACATGGTGGAGATTTTAGTGACATTGCAGTTACAAATCAGCATCACTCCGTGTTACTGGAACACTGGCATAACCCTTAGTATTTAATTTCAGAGACATGAGGTGAGAAAGACAAGGGGCAGCTTTGGAAGTGTCGAAATGAGGAGAATTTGAGTGAATCAGACTGGCACACCACATGCCCAGAGATTCTCTGACTGACTGATGGTGTGAGATGAAGGTTCTATCATGGTTGTGAAATAATCCTCACTGCCTCCAATATAAACTGCCTCAGATTTAAAGTTTCATATTTACACACATCTGGGAAATCACTCATTCCTTTGTCTGAATGTGGAAATTTACACAAACAAATTTGTGATCATTCCCAATATTAATCTGGCACCAATTCCATGTCTCTCCATCGTTTTGGATTTGATGTTGAATATAGTCATGTTGTTCTAAACATCTCAGGGCGTTTAGTTGGAAGGTGAATAAATATAAAAGCCTCATTTCGATGGTGGTTCAGCCCACAAAGGTCTCAGACCTGGAAAGACACTGTTACTCAAAAGTGGCTCCCTCTGCATCAGCCACTGCATACAGATCAATAACTCTTAAAAACAAGGTATTGATCTTGACAAGAAAGGAAGGAATGGTCTTAAAATAAATAAAAACACAGTGTGAAAATGTTCATTTCAGCTTGCAAAGAAAAACAAAAGGGTAAAGAGTAGCATCTTAACCTGATTTCACAGGAGAGTATACTCTCCCCAGCTCAGAATGTTGTGGGATCAAATCCCACTCGAGAATCTTGAGCGTGTGTCAGTGCTGCACCAGGGGAGTGCCACACTGCCACCAATGGCAAAGATCAAACTGCATGGTCTGGGGAAGATGGCTAAACTGTCCAGTTGTCTTGACCAACAGTCCTCTCCCAACATGAACCATCAACAGGAAGGGATTAACATGCTAATGTCACCTTTGCTCTCTATAGAATCTTGCTGTGTATAAGCTAGCTAGTAAGATTGCTTATGTACCAACAGTCACTATGCTGTCATTCATTGACACTATCCAAATTGAATGAGTAAAAGATACAGAAATGATATGAAGAGAGCCATTTCCATACAGTGAGTGGTTGGGGCCTGAAATGCACTGGCAGACTGTGAGGTGGAGTCAGGTTTAATCGACACATCCAAAGTGGAATTAGACAGTTATTGGAAATAGGCCAATGTGCAGGGTTACAGAGAGGAGACAGGAGAATGGCCCTCAATGAGGCACTGATTCATATGGCCAGCATATAGCTAATGGCCTGAATGGCCTTTTTCCACATCTGTCACAATTCTGTGATTCTGTAATGTTGTTGTTAAAACAGGAACAGATTTCAACAATAAAAATAAAACAAGAATGCGGGTATGATAAGCAGACGAAGCGATGTGAGGAACTGAAGTGTTCATTAAGACAATATTTGGAGGAGGCACCTCTCCCAGAGGTCCTGGATTTTAAAGCACAATTCTCACTGACAGCCTGTCATAACGATGACCTGACCTCTCTAGAGAGCAATTAATGGATTAGGGGAACTGAAGCCCAACAAGTGGCCACTTACAGCTGCGTACACACTGCGAGAGATGATATCTGACAGATAGACTGGATGACTGACAGACTATGAAAAGCCTTCTTAATTAAAAAGGTGCCAGCTATGCTTCACAGTTCAGATCCTGATGCTATGATGGTATTTTATAAGAGCTAGTTATGTGCTGGTACTATTGGTCATCACCTTTGTCAAGGTGAACTCTGTGTTTGTTGAGACAAAGAGGTTTGTGGTGAAAACGTGAAAGACTGTGTCAGCCGAGGTACCCAACGACAATGTGAAGCACCTGCTACTTCAGCCATTGTTTCATTATTCACGTTTGGGACATGGCTGTCACTGCATGGGCCAGTATTTATTGCTCGCCCCTCATTTTCCAGGAAAATTGTCAGATACAAACAAAAGCAACTGAAGCTATTTGCCAGACCAGACAGCATTTTCTTAAAAATTGATTTATGAGCAGTGAATTCTAGCAAGGTCAGCCAAAATCGCCCTGGAGAAGGTAAGAGTGGGATGCCTTCTTGAACTGCTGTAGTCCATATATCGTCGGTAGACTCACAATGCCCTTAAGTAGGGAATTCCAGGATTCCAGTGCTACTGAAGGAACGGTGATATATTTCCACGTCAGGTTGGTGAGTGGTTTGGAGGGGACGCTCCAGGTGCATGTTCCCATGTATTCCATTGTCCTTCGAGCTGGTCAAAATCACAGGTTTGGGAGGTAATGTCGAATGAACCTTGGTGAGAAGCTGCAGAACATCTGCACCTTGAATCTCTGTGGAAACCTGAATGAGAGGGCTCACAATCATTACAAAATGTTCCCTCACACACACACACACAGACAGAGAGAGACATTCTGTGCCAATTCAGCACAGATGACTTCACAGCCACTAGGATTATTTGCTTTGATAGCTGTTCATTTGCCCAGTACGTTAGAGCATTCAGGTATAGGGAGGTCCCTATGACGAGGGTTTGGACCAGCATCTGGAGATCCCATCATGATTGTGGGCCAAGAACATCCGAAGGTTAATGGGAAGTTCCTGTTGATTGCTGTCATTGACTGGGTGTAGACATAACATGTCAGTTTATAGTTCCTCAGCCATAGCCAAATGCCACTCAATATTAAGCAAAAGGAGATTCTGAAGCACTTTCTTGTGAAAATTAATCTTACTGTAAACAGCTACAATGGGAGATATTGAGGTCAGCAACAAGCCATAGCGAAACTATTTAAAATGACAGAAACAGCACTGGCCCACTGATCAATCTGTCACGGTTCAATGTAACACGATAACCTGTCACTCACATCCATTTGTGAGTCCATATTCTCACTCTCCAGTTGGAAATGAACTGACTAACACAACATTTGTCCACGGTTAACTCCTGCTGCCTGGATTTATATTTCATTGATGCCAAATTCTGATTCACCAGCCCTGGATTATTTTGTCAAGGCGTCACAGGGACATATAAACTAGGAGCAACAGTAGACCATTCAGCTTTTCAATGCTGCTGTGCCATTCAATAAGATCATGGCTGATCTAATTATTCCATAATCCCTCCCATCCACCTCCCATAAACTTCCACTCTTTTGTTTAACAATGATCTAGCTAACACTGCCTTAAAAATATTAAAAGCTTCTCTTTCTACTTTCCCTCTCAAGGAAGAGAATTCCAACACTCACAACCATCTGTGAAAAAAAAATTTTCCCCATCTTTGTTTTAAAAAATGACTTCTTGTTCTAAGTTCTTCCACAAGAGGAAATGTTCTTTCCACACACCCCCAGTCAACACCCCTCAGGATCTTAAATGTTTCAGTCAAGTTGCTTCTTATTCCATTGGATACAAGCCCGGACTATCCAACCTTTCCTCACAAGACAAACACACCCATTCCAGTCTAGCAAATCTCTCATGAATTTACATCCTTCCTTAAATGAGGAGAATAATATTGTTGAGTGAAATTAGAGAAAGGCACAAGAATGATAGAGAAACTATAATTCAATTAACTGAACATGGACTGGGATGGTGATTGTGTAAAGGACAGAGAGGAGCAAGAATTCCAAATGAGTGTTCAGGAGAATTTCCTGCAGAAATGTTTCTCCAGCCAACAAAAATGTGGCTTTGTGATATCTGGCTGTTAGAAATGAGGTGGGCCAAGATGATCAGGTGTTTGTAGGAGAACAATTTAGAGGCAGTGGTTATTGTATCACAGGGTCTAGTGTGACTCTGGATTAAGACTAATTAACTGTGAAGAAAACAATATCATTAGGGTGAAATGGATCGGGGCTGAATAAAGTGGAGTCAAAGTTTGGCAGGAAAATCTGTTGCTGAACAATGAGCTCCTTGCAAACAACTGGAAGTTCAAACTCAGATTCGGCATAGTCCCATGAAGGGCAGAACTCCCTGGATGTTAAAAGAGAGAGATGTTCAAGCAAAGAAGACAAAGTCTGCTCATGACAGATGTCAAACCAATAACATAATCAGGAACTGGGCTGAATATAGATGGTTCTCAGCTGAAATGAGAAAGTATGGAAAAAAATCAGAGAGAATATGACAACTTTGGCAGCTAATGTAAAAGGGATCCTCCAAAGTCTTTAATGAGCATATAAATAATGACCAAATGATGGTCATCCTGTCAGAAAATGTCCACTTAGCTCTCCAGGGTTTTAGTGGCTGGATTGTGGCGTTTGGACAGTTCTGAATGCGTGCATCATGGGCTTTGTCTAGGCCTCAGCTCAGCACAGGGGCATGATGCCACATCCCTCATGATGCCAGAGGACCAGGGAATGCTCCTGGGGGTCAGCAACAGATACCAGGATGATTAATACCAGCTGGTTTGTGTTTTATGGCATTAAATTATTTTTCTGTTCATTTTAAACATTGATTGTTTTGTTTATTGATTAATTTCAAGTAAGAGGACTTTGTGCATGTTTTTAACATTTAATATCATTGTTATTTAATAATTTTAATTGCAATTAGTTTTACCTAATTATTTTGACATTTAATGGTGAGCTCAGTAGTTAGCACTGTTGCCTCACAGCACAAGGGACCCGGGTTTGATTCCACCCTCGGGCAACTGTCTGTGTGGAGTTTGCACATTCTCCCTGTGTCTGCATGGGTTTCCTCTGGGTGCTCCGGCTTCCTCCTACAGTCCAAAGACGTGCAGGCTAGGTGGATTGGACATGGTAAATTGCCTGTAGTGCTCAGGGATGTGTGTAGGTTAGAGGTGTAAATGCGTTGGCCATGGGAAATGCAGGGATAAGATAGGGGGATAGGTATCGGGGGTGTCAGTGTCAACTTGTTGGGCCACATGGCCTGTTTCTACGCTGGAGAGATGCTACTCTATATTATTTAATGATTCCTAGAGAATGAGTAGAAGGTGTATGAGTGGGTAAGGGCACAAAATGGCAGATGGGTAATGTGGCAGGTGGGTAAGGTGGCAGGTAGGTAGGAAGGTAGGAGGGTAAGATGACATAGTAGCAGGTTAGTGATTGAGGGCTTAGTGTGGAGTCGAGTTGGGTCAGAGGGGATCTAGGGTCTTTTGTGTGGGTTCTGATGGGAGGAGGTTTGGTTCAGTAAGGGGTGGGGGTGCAGGTGGTGTTGGTTCAGGTTCAGGTCAGAGAGTGGGAGAGTTGAGGGGGCTGCTCAGTGGGCAGATGTTGGGAAAGGAGGGTGTTGGTGGGGATAGTCATGGAGGGTTGGCATTGGAACCAGGAAGGTGTCAGGTCTCCCAGGAGGATCAGGGAGAGCCAAAGGTTGGGGAAGTGGTTAGTTGAATCGTTAGCCGGGAGGTTGAGCAAGTTTTAATTCTCTAATATCTCCTTGATAAAGTATACTAGGTGTGTCTGAACCAATTAAAATCTCCACATTCAGCTCAGAGCTGGGGGCATTTTCAGAGAGTTCCAGATGATGGGAAACTGTCCACAATATAAATTATAGGGTACAATTCTAGAAGGATATAGGAGCAGAGGGACCAGGTGTGTGCATAAGTTGTGGAAGATGTTGGGACAAGTGGAGAGGACAGTTAATAAAATAAAATTGAGAATGGCTTACAGCACAGGAGCAAGGGGATTACATTAAATCTGTACAAAACCTGAGTTCAGTCAGAGCTAGATTACTGAGTTCAGTTCTGGAACATTAGTAATGATGTGAAGTTATTAGAGAAGTGCAGGAAAGATTCATGTGAATGGTTCCAGGGTTGAAGAAGATCAATTCCATCGACAGACTGAACACGTTGACACTGCTCAGTTTGGGAAAGAGAAGATTGTGCAGGATCTCACTGAGTTGTTCAAAATCATGAATGGCACTCTGGACAGAGTAGCAAGGAAGAAACAGCTTCCATTGGTCAAGGATTGAGAACAAAAGGTTGGAGGTAATTGGCAAAAGAAGCAAAGGCAATAGGAGGATGGATTTTTTTCTCAGTTAGCGGTTTGGACCTGCCATCTGCTACTGGAGATTGTAGTAAAGGCAAGTTAAATGTCAGCTTTCAAGAGGGAATTGTGTTATTCTCTGAAAAGAAAGAGAGTGAAGGGTTTGGGAAAAAAGACAGGAGAATGATTCTAGGTGAACCATTCCTTCAGGGAGCCAGTACAGACACAATAGGCCAAATGGCCTTCTTTATGCTGTAACGGTTCTGTGGTTCTGTGATTCTGTAAATTTTCAGAATCAGTATTTGGAGGGTTTTTTGATGCTGGATTCAAAGATTAGGTTCACATTCCCTTCATTGCAGAAGATTAAAGATGATCAAATTTAACTTGAGCAGGGAGATAGAGAAAAAAATTTCCTCTTAAGAGGGCAGTCTAAGACAAAGAGGTTTAAAACTAAAGCTCGCCTGTTCATGGTGATGTCCAGAAGCACTTCTTTGCTCAAAGTACGATACGGATTGAGAGATCATTCCCCGTAAAAATGGTTGAGACTGGAGGTTGAGTGAAAATTTCATCTCCCTTCCCCCTCCCCATTTCTGAAGAAGGGTCCTGACCCAAAATGTCAACTTTCCTGCTCCTCTGCTTCCTGGCCTGCTGTGTTCATCCAGCTCCACACTGTGTTATCTCTGACTCCAGCATCTGCAGTTCTTACTATCTCTGGGATAGGTTTTTGTTTTGTTTTGGCAAGGATTTCTAGATTCTGGAACCAAAGTGGCTAACTGGAGTTAAGGTACAGAGCAAACCACAGCCTAAATAAATGGCCACAAGGGCTGTGAAATAGCTGCACAAAGTTTGGTTTCCCATCACCAACCCACCCTTTATTTACACGTGGACAGCCCTTGACACAGATCCAGCTCCCTCACAGCCAGTTCTCAGAGTGAACAGGATGTCTGGCACACCTGTTCCTATCTGTCAGCCAGGGCTCCCTGATTGGACCAGATTAACAGCCCCAATCAGGGAACTCCTATTCTGTGAGGTCCCCCTGGCTGACCTCATTACAAATCACTACAGGCTAAATGGGCCACTGCTATTTCTAGGCACCTGTCATCACTCCAAAAACACACACAATGTCATTGACAAACACCTCAAATCCTTTGGGTCTATCCAAGATTTTATGGATCTTTTTCTGAAATGTTTCCTGCACTGATGAGATTGAAATGCACAAAAGATGCATCTTAATTAATTCAGCAGGGTATGAAATGTAGTTAGCTGAATGCTTTCCTCATCAAAAGCTGCTTGCTAGGATTCTGGCTTTCTATCAAGGACAGAGAAGATTTGCCCATTCAGCATTTTCAATATAATGTCTCCAGTTGTTGACATTCAGCAGTGCACCAGCATTTCTTTTAAATCCTCGGTATTGATGCGTGTATAAATCCAACTAGAATTTCTTTTAGTCAGTACTAAATGGAATAAAATGAAGAGGCTACAAATTGAGAATAAGTCTTCTCTCTTAGAGATTCATATTTCTCAGCTGCTCCACTCAAATTCTGCTTTGACCATGTCAATAGATCTCCAGTCCATATTCCCACCACCTATGTACACAGTAGGCACATTTGAACTCTGCATCTTGCCTTCTCACAGTTTGATAACATATTTCTCTGCTTCTATGGCAAACATATCAAATCTCAGTTTATCCACTCCTTTACATACCCTCCAGTTGCCGAATCCTAACCCTGGAGTACACCCACCTAAAACAATTCCTGGAAACACAATTATGACCGTGACTGCAACAGAGAAAGGACGAGGCCATGGGCCACTATAAAGAGCAGGAAAATTTTAAAAAAAAAACACCCAACAACAATCCACACATCCTATGGACGTATGTTCCATCTTGAGTTACATCCCCTTTATTTTCTCTTCTTCAACACTGCGTTCTTCGGACCTTTCCTCAAGGCTCAAATGCCTCGATCTCGGCACCAATTCCATTCTCCTTTCTGTAATGCTCCCAATGTTGGGAATTCCTTTCTGGAGTATGGTAACTGGAATGGGGAGCAGTGTTCCATGAACAATGGCCAGGGCTCAGGGGGTGGCCTGTGCCAGTGTTTCATGCAGACTCGTCATTTCCTTAGAGCTGTGAACTGCACATCCTCCTGGCAGGCATCCCAGCAGCTCTCTACAAAGTGTTTCTGATTTAAGCAATAAATGTGACGTTTGTTGAGGGTCAAAGGTCAAAGGGTGAATTTGAATTACAACAAAATGCTTAGTGAAAAATTAACAAATTGAATTTAGGCAGATAACTTGATAAAATTCCCTTCAACATAGTATTTAAGTTAACAAAGGGCTGCATAACCTGGGAGCGACATGGAGAATTATCAACAAATTTTGTCAAATGGAATTTAGACCAAATTGAGACCATTGGCTTTCACAGAACCTTAGATGTCAAAACCAAAAGGTGCAAGTCATGTGATTTTTCTATCTGCCTGTTTATCACACAACATCCTGCTTTCTTTTTAATTTGAATGTAGATTTACCATCAAAATGGCTGCTGGAAGATGGGTCAGGTGTCTCTACAAGTTGCTTGATCTTGACATTCTTTCTAAAGGTCAATTTTATGAAGGTTTTTAAATTCTCTGAGTGGGCTTGTACCACCATATCCAGCCATATTGAGGGCGTGTTGTGTTTGAATTGAATACATGTCTAGAAGTTTAACATTCACACATCCCACTTTGACTTCCACTTTCACTGTATATTGGGCTCCAGTTAAATATGCATGTTATGAGACAGCTCATCAATGGCGATGCTGTTAAAATAGGCCTCACTTTTCCCAAAGGTTCTTCTCTGATTCTAAGGGATAAATTTTGAAATTGCTAACTGAGTATAAAACTGGCATTGTGGATTTATGGCTGAAAGTAGAAACCACCTCAAATATTCATTCAGATTGAGCGTGCTAATTGTTGAAACCAATGTTGATCGTCAATGTCAATGCCAGTTTTACATCCCAACATTTAAACATTCCTCTAAGACATTTGGAAAACAGCCCGTTAACATTATTGAGTACAGCCAATGGGACAATAATCCCAATATCCTGTGGTCACAAGAATCCACACTCGGCTACAGATGGGAATTGCCTGTCAATTTAACATGGCCCATGAGGGACAAAAGAAGAAGCTATTAGTTCCAAAATTCCCTTCCTTTATTCCTCTCTCCCACAGGGAGTTCCAGATGATGAGAAATGGCCCACAATTTAAAGGGAGAATGGGAAATGGACAGGAAACTGTTCTCAATCTTGCCAAAGCTGTTTCACAATTAGCCATTTGGTGAGAAGTATATGTGGTGCTGACAGTAGGGATGTAGCACATTAGATAGTAACTCTATTTTTATAGGTAACTCCTTGTACTGCACTTGGCCTGACTTTGTATCCCCATTCCTGCAGCTTACTGAATTATCCTGACAATGCACACAGTACAATAAACATTTGATACCATTATTGTAACCCTCTATTGTCACTCTCCTGACAACTTTATAAAGGGACTTTCATTTATGGAACACCTTAAACTGCTTCTCTCACACACACCTCAAAGCACATTGGATTCAATGAATTGATTTTCAAGGGGGTGTTATGTTGGTGAACAGTGAGGCCATGTTGCATACTGTAAGATTTCACACATAGCATAACTTGAAGGACCAGCGAATCAGGTTCTGATGTAGTTAGTCAAGAACATCTGTTGTCCTTTACGAATGGTGCCACAGCCAAGGTTAATGTTCAAGCAGAGATGGCCTGATATCTCATCACAAAGATGATGTCTCCAACAGGACAGCACTCCCCCAGTGCAGCACTGGTAAGCATTCAAAATCCAATCCTGCTCTGGGACTTGAACCCACACTTTTTGACTTAGAAACCAGAAAGGAGAGGTATAAAGATTCTTGGTTACCCAAGGAGATGAAAGATATCAGGGAATATCGGGAAACTAGGGATGGTAATAAATGCTGCCTGATGAGCTATAGCTATATCCCACGAGTTAAATACAAAGAAATGCAGAGTTGAGGTTAAAATTAGAGTGGCCGTGATCTTATTGAATGGCAGAGCAGGCTAGAAGAGCTGAATGGTCTACATTTGTAGCTTGTTCTGATTGTATTGATCACAACGGGTCTCACAATAACCATTACGGTTTCTAAGTATTACAAAAAAACATGTAAATTTCATTTCTGATTCTTTTCTTTAATTATTCTACATTTACTTCTTCACATTCACCAACTTTTTGATATAATTTATGAACTACGGGCAGCAGTAAACCATTCAGCCTCTGAAACCTTTCTGCGATTTAATTAGATCATGGCTGATCTGATTGTAACACAACATCCACATTTCCATCTACCCCCAACAAACTTTCACCCTTGCTTTGTTTAACACCAATCCACTCACTTCTGTCTTAAAAATATTAAAGGACCCAACTTTCAATGTCCTTTTGGGAAGAGAGTTCTGGACCCTCAGAGAAAAACATTTGCCTCATCTGTTTGAAATAGGAGATCCCTGGGTTTTGATCAGTGACTTCTCATTCGAGAATCTCCACGAGAGGAAACATCCTCTCCGCACCCCCTGTTAGATCCCTTCAGGATTTTATCTGTTCAAATTAAGTCACCTCTTACTCCTCTGAACTCCAAACATAACGTGTCCTCCCTCCCTCATCAGACAACCCACCCATTCCTGGTATTAGTTTGGTAAATATAGTCTGGTAAAAATATCAATCTGTGCACGATAAAACTATTTAATTTGCAGTAATTGAGGATCTGATCATCAAATGTTTACAAATATTATTGATCAAGTAGAACCTATTATTAGACAGGTAGTGTTGATGTCACTTGAGCAGTTTTTTGGAGAATATCTAACACCCGGAATAAACAGCCACCACTTCAAATCCAGTCAAGTTAACAGTCAAGATAAAATCGTTTAACTTCAAATAATCCAACATCTTTGATGATGTGAAAGCCTCCAAGTTTGTATTCCAGCTGGTTTGGTTAGAGGACAAAATATAAGCCGGGAAACTTGAGTAAGTCACTGAGGATGCACAGGACTGTTTCCCACTGTTAACAGTTTCATATTCAGAACCAAACACACCCCTCAGAAAGACACAGCAAATACATAATCCACTGACATCGCAGCCTCCCTCCATTATTTTCTCTGATCACTACCATAACTCAAGTGTGTTGAATAATTGTTAAACTAAAATTATCCACTTAACCGGACACAGATTTGTCAGTTTCTGACAGTTATTCAGACACAGCCTGAGTTCAAACGTTGATCCCTAAAGACTTCTGTGTGTGCTTTACAAAGGAATCCCTTTATCCAGAGCTCTTTAATCTAACAGAGGCAGCAGTTCCAATTCCTGGCTGTGGATGACCCTCTACATTGTCAGAGTTTAGACTCAGCAACGAAGGCCTGGTTCAATACTCTCTAACAATTTACTGCCTACTCCATGGCTGTCAGTGTAATTGCCTGGGATCACGACCACACCAAATCCTCGGGCTCCTGTGAATTACAGGAACAAGAGTGTCCGAACAAGAAGTGTAAAGGACATTGCAGTTTTCCTCCCAATGGGAATGGGCCCTCCAGTGTGAGCCGTATAACACATCAGATAGGCTGCCAGCTGAGGTCTATACAGTGGTGATGATGTACAATGATGCTGCCACATTGATTAAAAGCAGCTGCTCACAATAACGCAAACAGTTTTGATTAAGGAAAATGTTACAGAATTCAAATCAAAATTCATGTTATTACCTGTCCCCTCATATTCCTCCCCCTCATGTCCATTCCATCCCTTTAGGACTTAATGCTCTCAACACAGAAACTAACACAACAGGAGCAGACAGATGGGTAAAAAGTCAAACTGGTCTCCCAGAGATCCGGACTGGATCCTTGAACTCTGGAATTGAATTCCATGACAAAATGTTCAGTGACTTTTGAAGAATGAACCAAAACTCATTCTGAATTATAGACAGACAACATAGAACTGTACAGCACAGGAACGGGCCCTTCGGCCCACCATGTTTTGCCGACCACAACACCAAATCCTTCCACCAAATCCATGACACTAATCCTTTCAGCCTGCCTTGGTCCAGATCCTTCCATTCCTTGCATATTCATGTATTTATCTAAAAGTCCCTTAAATGCCCCATTTGTATCTGCCTCCACCACCACCCCTGGCAGCGTGTTCCACACTCCTACCACTCTCTGTGTAAAAACCTTGCCCCTCACATCTCCTTGAACTTTCCCCCTCTGACCATAAATGCATGGCTCCTAGTATTAGACATTTCAACTCAGAAAAAGATTCTGCCTGTCAGCCGTATCTATTCATCTCATAATTTTATAAACTTCTTTCAAGTCTCCCCTCAGCCTCCTCTGCTCAAGAGAAAACAACCCTAGTTTTTCTAGCCTCTCCTTATAGCTCATACCCTCCTATCCAGGCAACATTCTGGTAAACATCTTCTGCACTCTCTCCAAAGCCTCCACATCCTTCCTGTAAATGTGGCGACCAGAATTGAACACAATACTCCAAATGTGGCCTTACCAAAGTCTTATAAAGCTGCAACATGACATCCTGATTCTTGTACTCAATTTCCTGACCAATAAAGGCAAGCATGCCAAATGTATTCTTTATCACCCTATCTACTGCTGTGGCCAGTTTCAGGGAGCTAAGGACTTGAACGCCCAGATCCTTCTGTACATCAATGCTGTTCAGACTCCTACCATTAACTGTATACTTTTCCTTAACATTTGATCTCCCAAAGTGCAGAACCTCACACTTATCTGTATTAAACTCTATCTGCCATTTCTCCGCCTATATCTGCAACTGATATAGAACCTACTGTATGCTTTAACAATCTTATACATTATCCACAACTCCACCGATCTTTGTATAATTTGCAAACTTACAGAAGGGATTCTGTTCTGCCCTGCATCCCATCGCCTCAGTCCAAAGCAACATTAGTGAAGGTGTCAGCTCCTCCTCACCCTGACACTCCACACTCTCAAACACAGCATATTTACTGAGTTTGGGGAGACATTGAAGAGTTAAAGGTGAAACATTAAATATTCCCAACAGGATGATTTCTGAGATAGTAGGGACTGCAGATGCTGGAGAATCCGAGACAACAAGGTGCAGGATGATTTCTGACTTCTGATTAGTCTTTGTCAGTGTAGCAGAACCATCAGAAATGAACCAATAAATATTTTCTGTATTGTGTTACTGTTCAACCAGACCTTGTACAAATTTCCCATGAATATTTTAAACACAAGTGTATTTGAGAGAATGAATTTATATTATTCATGTAACTGTTTAACATAAACAAAACACAAATGTTCAATGTACAGATCCAACATTGAAGTGATTAAACTTTTAAAAGATTCTCCTATTTCTTTTCATGAGCTGTAGAGTCAGTCTGACAATGTGAGCTTTTAGCGTGAAAGCCGAGCTCTGGATTGGGTTGAATTTTAGGGAATATCCAGATATCCATCCAAAGCGAGTTGTTTGATTTTCAAAGTATAAACGTGCACCTGATATGGGGTTATCTGCCACTCCTACAGAGACTCACTCACCGTAGTTACTGTCGTAGAAAACAATGAACTTTTGCCAACGAAGTTCGTTGACCAGTCGCAGCATGACATCCCCAATTCGAACGGGAGGTCTAGCGGGCAGGGTGTACTCCTCCAGCTCGGGGTTACTGATGAGTTGGCAGGCGGTGCGAGGGGAGCCGGCGTTGCTGCGCTGTACAAAGAGGTGAGGAATGTGCATGGTATCTGTAAGCGACTGGAGAGCGGTGGCTGAGGGGCAGCCGGTGGAGGAGACCAGGGCGAGGATTCCTTGAGTCATCAGGTCACAGGCTGTCATACAAAAAGAAAGCAAAAATGAATGTCTGGGGACAGGGGCACTCATATTTGCAGCAGTATTTATGAGATTACAGTAAATGTGAAACTGGTCTCAGTTCTCGGGCAATGCCGCTCTTAGCTCACAAGAGAATGGCCTTTGATTTTTCTTTTTCCATTTATTCCAGAGCAGATTAATAGCAAGAAATTACAGATTGCAGTTATTGATGAAAAGTAGTTTGGAGAATCAGACCTTCATAATTCAGCAAACTGCTTATAATTTACTTATAATTGCACCAGATTAATAACCTTACTCCAGGGACCCATGGGAAAACTGCACTTGAAAATTAAAATGTCACACTGGCAAACGAGTTTACAGCTAAAATAATAGTGTGCCATATCGGCAGTCAGAAAATTGCCCTTTATCTAACCCCATGCTGTCCCTGTCCTGGGAGTGTCTGAAGGGGGACAGTGTAGAGGGAGCTTTACTCCCTCTCCCACCCTGTGCTGATCCTGTCCTGGGAGTGTTTGATGGGGTACAGTGCAGAGGGAGCTTTACTCTGTATCTAACCCCGTGCTGTCCCTGCCCTGTGAGTGTTTGATGGGAAACAGTGTAGAGAGAGCTTTACTCTGTATCTAACCCCGTGCTGTCCCTGTCCTGGGAGTGTTTGATGGGAAACAGTGTAGAGAGAGCTTTACTCTGTATCTAACCCCGTGCTGTCCCTGTCCTGGGAGTGTTTGATGGGGGAAAAGTGTAGAGA
>NC_063365.1:25792691-25804816 GCF_021869965.1 Rhincodon typus
GTCCTGGGAGTGTTTGATGGGGGAAAAGTGTAGAGAGAGCTTTACTCGGTATCTAACCCTGTGCTGGGACATGTATAGTGCCTTTCACAACCAGAGATAATATTTCACGGGTTATAGCCATTGCAATGCTTCCCTGTTGTCACACAGAGAAGCCAAATTGAGCACAGCAAGGTTTCACAGACAGCAATTATAAAATTATTGGCTTCAATGATGTTAGTTGAAGGGTATCAACCAGGACACAACATGGAGCTTCCCTGTTCTTCTTTAAACAATGTCATGAGATTTCCTGCAGTCATCTGAGAGAGTACACACAGCCTCAGATCAACATGTCATCTCCAACAATGCAGCACTCCGTCAGTACGGGCCTGAAATGCCAGAGCAAAGATTGAAGATAGACTAAAGCCTACCTGCCAGTTTCCAGTGTATGGGCTCAAGTACAGAACATTCTGAAGGTGCCCATCATTCTGTGATCTACAGCTGAAATAAAGTGTTCGCCCCTTTCCATTAAATTAGTATTTTTCCCCAGATGTTCCTGTCCCTCCAGCAGCAATGATAGTTTTGAAAGCAGTGAGGAAGACCATTGTGTCTATTCTGACTGCCTTATTGCCTAAACAAATGAGATAAAACTATAGAGCTTCGAAAAATAGGCTATGAAATTGTCCCGAGCTTTGTTCCCCAGTACATTAGCCAGAAGGCCACTCCAATTGTTGCTCACACTTTGTGTCAATAGGCCCTTGCCATCAGCTCCCTGCATGCCAGCTATCTCTCACTGGTTTGTTTGAAGGAGTGTTGTACATTACCTTTACTGCATGATCTACTTTTTAATCCTGACTTCTATGAGTTTCAGTCTCAGTCACCACTGAGTCTGACAATCCATGAGGAAGCTGTTCTGACCATCTTCCCCATGTCGTTATTATTTTAAAGAGCTGTCCAATTCAGTCCCACATTGCAGCTTTCTCCTTATAGCCCTGCAGTTCATCAACAACATGTCCCATTACATTTGGATGTTCTGATGGGAAGTGCTTGCAGCCCACATTCAGCTACTTTATTTTGGACCTTAACAATGTGAAGATTTTTCTCCTCATTTCTTCTCGTGTTTTAATACTAATTAATAGTAATTTCTTATTCAATGAGAATCTAATAAATCAAATAGCTCTGATTTACCTACTTGCCAGAGAAAATAACTCTTCACTACCTGTCCTATTCAAACTCCTTAAAGTTTTGAACAGCTCAATTGAGTCTCCAATTCCTCTGCTCTGTTTGATGGAGAAAAAACACAGTTCCTGAATTCTGAGGAAGGGTCACTCAACCTGAAACATTAACTCTGATTTCTCTCCTCAGGTGCTGCCAGACCTGCTGAGCTTTTCCAGCAATTTTTGTTTTTGTTACAGTTTCTCTAATGTCTGAATATGAATAAAGTCTCTAACTCCGGCATTATCCCATAAATAACCTCTCCAGTGCTGTGACAAAAGCTGCTGTGGATAATATCACTTCAACGTTGTGCCTGATTCCATCATTAAATTGGGCAGAGCATGTGAGCATCATTCCTAAATTACTGTACATTGTCCATTTGCAAGGAATGGCTGTATAAAGAAATGCAGCTAATTAGGAGCAGTCAAGTAAAGTTGGCCACCAACTGCTCTTGCTACCACAGGAGCAGTGCATTTAACAGTAATTAAAAGAGCAATTAATTTATTCCAGTCTCAGCCTCCAATTCTCATATTCACAGTCAAAATAAAAGTGGTTCACTGACTGAAAGGAATTGGAATAGACTATGCAGAAGGTAATTTCCCAATCTCTGCCTTCCTTTGGCCTAGGTAACTGTGAACAGTGAGATATGGAATGTGATTTGTGACTTCTCACTCCTCATAGGGAAGTGTCTGAGTGGTTGAGGGTGCCTTCTATCAAATAAAACGCTGTAAAATTATGTTTCATTTTTATTGGTTTTTACTACATACTGATGCAATTCCTTGTCTGTATTTTAATGCAGGAGTCAAATTAGCAGATCAATGTTGTTTATATAGGAGGCATGGGGCTTGTCAGTGAACATGGCAAGGATTCTAACACAGCGTAACTTAACGCCTGTGAGGATTGACTTCTACATCCAGAGGTGGTTAGTCCCCAGCTTTTTCCCATTTAGAACATAGAACAGTACAGCACAGGAATGGGCTGACTGGCCCACAATTTCTATTCCTCCTTGTGTGGAATTATCTTCTTGCTGTGCTTTCACACAGGAGGAGGTCACAGAAAGAAATTTCAACCCCACCAGCTCACTGCGCTGACACTAAACAATGGTTACACAATTCCTTCTTTTGGGAGACATTGCAAAATATAACAGAAGTATGTATATGTTTATATGTTGTATAAATTATCACAGCAACATACAAACGTGTCTATTATCTGCACACAAATCCATTATAGACTCCTATGTATGAGAGAATGGTCTGTGAATGTATAATACATCCTGCTACCAGTGATGGTGCTAAATTACTTCAGTTCTGTGTCTCCCTGTATCTCCACTGTCAACATCACCTGCTTCAAAAATAGCCTTACATTTAATTAATTCTGATAGAAAGATAAATATCAAGGAATTATATTAGAAATAAGGACCTAATGGATGTCTTTAAATTAAGACTGAGTTCCCATCTGAGTATCCTGATTCAACGATTACTGCCTCCTATTCAGTTATCACATGAAGGTTTAGCCTGATCATGAGGGGATATGTAATTAAAACTACTCCCAATCTCCAGCTGCACACTGTTACCTCTGCCACATCCCACGTCAGTTTGTTGCCAGTTCATTCGCAGATGCTGATGGATTATGATTCGCTGAGGTTAAGGACATGCAGTCACCATTAATCCTGATGAGAAATAGATTACTTCACATCTGGAGAACCATGTACAGTTTTGTTTTCCTTATCTAAGAAAGGCTATCAATGTGTGACAAGCAGTTCAGAGAAGGCTCACTGGATTGATACCTGGACTGGGGTATCATCCCATGATAAAATTGGACAGACTGGGCCCATGCCCACTGGGATGAACTTATTGAAACATACAAGATCTTGAGAAGAGTGGCTCAGTGGTTAGCACTGCTGCCTCACAGCGCCAGGGGCCTGGGTTCGATCCCAACCTCGAGTGACTGTCTGTGTGGAATTTGCACATTCTCCCCGTGTTTGGTTGAGTTTTCTCCGGGTGCCCCCATTTCCTCCCACAGTCCAAAGATGTGCAGGCTAGGTGGATTGGCCATGCTAAATTGCCATAGTGTTCAGGGATGTGTTGATTAGGTGGGTTATAGGGGGATGGGTCTAGGTGGGATGCTCTGAGGGTCGGTGTGGACTTGTTGGGCCGAAGGGCCTGTTTCCACATGTAGAGATTCTATGATAAGACTGCACAGGATCGATGCTGAAAGGACATTTTCCCTTTTGGGGAGACTAGAATGAGGGGTCATAGTTTAATAATAAGCTTCACATTTTTAAGATGGAAATTGGGAGAATTTTATTTTCTCTTAGAGGGCAGTGGGTCTTAGGAAATCTCTTCCTTAAAAGTGAGAGGTAGTGTCGAATATTATCTCAGAGTGAAACGGGACTTTGATCAGATGGGCCAATGGGCCAAGGAGTGGGAGATGGAGTTTAATTTAGATAAATGTGAGGTTTTGTATTTTGGGAAGGCAAACTAGAGCAGGACCTGTACAGTTGATGGTAGGGTCCCGGGGAGTATTGCCAAAAGACCTAGTGCATAGTTCCATGAAAGTGGAGTTGCAGGCGGTGAAGAAGGCATCTGGCACACTTTCCTTCATTGGTCAGAGCATTGAGTATATGAATTGGGAGGATCATGTTGCGGCTGTACAGGACATTGGTAAGGCCGCTTTTGGAATACTGCATTAAATTCTGGTCTCCCTGCTTTAGGAAGGATATTATTAAGCTTAAGAGGGTGCAGAAAAGATTAACCAGGACTGTATTGCCAGGACTGGAGAGTTTGAGCTATAGGGAGAGGCTGAATAGGCTGGGGCCATTTTCCCTGGAGCATCAGATGCTGAGGTATGACCTTATAGAGGTTTATACAATCATGAGGGGCATGGATAGGGTAAATAAACAAGGTCTTTTCTCCAGGTGGGCAAGCCCAAAACTAGAGGGACATAGGTTTAAGGTGAGAGGGCAAAGATTTAAAAAGAACCCAAGGGGCAACTTCTTCACACAGAGGGTGGTGCGTGTATGGAACGAACTGCCAGAGGAAGTGGTGGAGGTGGGTACAATTACAATGTTTAAAAGGCATCTGGATGGGTATGTGAATAGGAAGAGTTTAGAGGGATATAGGCTAAATGGAACTAGGTCAGATTGGGATGTCTGATCGGTGTGGAATGAGTTGCACTGAAGGGTTTATTTCCATGCTGTATGGCTCTATGATGCAGACAGTGTGATTGATTTTTTTTTAAGGCAGAGATAGATGGACACTTGAGTAACAAAGGAGTCAAACCTTATTGAGGATAGACAGGAAATTGGATTTGAGACCACAATTAGCTCAGCCACGATTTTACCCAATGGTGGAACAGGCTTGAGGGGACATGGAGCCTAACCCATCTCCTAATTTATTATCGATTTCAAACTGGACCTTTGATTCGAGAGGAGAGGGAGGTAATTGTATGTTAGATCCATAATCACAGAAAAAACCTAAGCAAGAAGATGCCCAAACCACAAGATAGCATTTTCTACCATTTTAAAAATATATATATCAAAAATGGTTCACTTTATTGATTTAAACAGGAGATTATTTTTGAAGATTTATGAGACAGAAAAGCTTATAAAATAATATTAATTTGCTCATTTTCTCATTCCCTGATTCTTTTTCTCTATTCAAATGATTCATTCTTTGCTGCTGCACAGTTTTAATTTTTTTCTTCATGAGATGTGGGCATCTCTGGCTGGGCCAGCATCTACTGCCCGTCCCTAGTTGCCCCTTGAGAAGGTGGTGGTGAGCTGCTTTCTTGAACCGCTGCATTCCATGAGCTGAAGGTTGACCCACAATGCTGTGAGGGGGGGGGAGTTCTAGGATTTTGACCCAGTGACACTGAAGGAACAGTGATATATTTCCAAATCAGGATGGTGATTTGAAGGAATAAATGATGATTTATTGTCACCTGTACTCTACAATGAGGAACATGGTAAAATTTAGCTTCATCTGTTGCCACAATCCAGTACCATTTAAATATTTTAAGAATAAAAAGACAAAGCTGAAAAAGTCCATCTTCAGTCCATCACCTCTACCATGTGTCCTGAGCCAGCTGACCAATGACACCTGCGCTAGATCACCTTGCTAAATGGGCCACTGATGCCAGGTCCTGTGCTGAACCCACCCTCACCTGAACCCCGACTCCACTGCTGCTGTTCATGCTGCCTCACCGATGACCAGGAGGCTCTCGCAGCCTAACCGAGAACCAGGAGTCCCTTGCTCCAGGTCTACCACCATCAGGGGCTCTCGCTGCCTCACCGAGAACCAGGAGTCCCTTGCTCCAGGCCTACCACCATCAGGGGCTCCCGCTGCCTCACCGAGAACCAGGAGTCTCCCACTCCGGGCCTACCATCATCAGGGGCTCTTGCTGCCTCACCGATAACCAGGAGTCCCCCGCTCCGGGCCTACCACCACCAGGGGCTCCCGCTCCCGCTGCCTCACCGATAACCAGGAGTCCCCGCTCCGGACCTACCACCATCAGGGGCTCTCGCTGCCTCACCGATAACCAGGAGTCCCTTGTTCCGGGCCTAATGCACCCAGCAGTCCCTAGCTCCACTGCCGCCAGTGGTGACGTTCACATGTATCTGTTGCCCTTGTCCTTCTAGATGGTTGAGGACAGGGGTTTCAAGGTGCTGTCTAAGGAGCCTTGGTGAGAAGTTGCAGAGGATCAGCACTGTGAATCTCCATGCACACTGGAAACGTTGCTGAAATTCTGCACTCCGGGTAAAATTCCACCAGTAACATTTATAAATATTCACCAGCCTCATACAAAGATTATTATTGTTTGAAACTTATTATTCACGTCTTGAACCTTGTTATTCTCCAACATCAACAGCTGGTCAATTTGAACAAAAGCCGAGAAGTATTTTCTTGCCATGGACATTATTGACACTTGTCTATCATTCCAAAGGGAATTGATGCAGCTTTTCCTGTACATTCTGGTGGTTTGGGCAGACACTATATAGATTCTATGACTAGAGAAGAGAATGAAGGTGACCCAGTGAGTGGGTCAACAAGTCTCCTTCAATAAGATCATAAGAGATAGAAGCAGGAGTAGGCCATTCTGCCCAAGGACCCTGCTCCGCCATTCAATAAGATCATGGCTGATCTCTCGGTGGTCTCAGCTCCTCCCACCTGCATTATCCCATAACCCTTAAACCCCCTACCATGCAACTGTGTCTTAAATATATTTAATAAAGCTGCCTCTATTGTTTCCTTGGGCAGAGAATTCCATAGATTCACCACTTTCTGGGAAAAGCAGTTCCTCCTCATTTCTGTCCTAAATCTACACTCCCTAGTCTCGAGACTACGTCCCCATAGTCCCAGTCTCTCCCACCAGTGAAAACAACTTGCCTGCCTCTATCTTATCTATCCTTTTCATAATTTTATATGTTTTTATAAGATTCACTCTCATTCTTCTAAATTCTAGTGAGTACAGTCCGAGGCGGCTCAACTTCTCCTCATAGGGTAACCACTTCATCTCAGGAATCAGCCTGGTGAACCTCCTCTGCACCGCCTCCAAAGCCAGTATATCCTTCCTCTAGCACGGAGACCAGAACTGTGCACAATATTCCAGGTGCGGCCTCACCAGCACCTTGTACAATTGCAGCAGAACCTCCGCTCTCTTAAATTCAATCCCGCTAGCAATGAAAGCTAACATTCAGTTTGCCTTCCTGATTACCTGTTGCACCTGTAACCCAACTTTTAGCAATTCCTGTGCACACACTCCTAAGTCTCTCTGCACAATAGCATGCTGCAATCTTTTCTGAAGAAGGGTCCCGAACCGAAACGTCAACTTTCCTGTTCTTCTGATGCTGCCTGGCCTGCTGTGTTCCTCCAGCTCCACACTGTGTTATCTCTGACTCCAGCATCGGCAGTTCTTACTATCTCTGCTGCAATCTTTCACCATTTCAATAATAATCTGATCTACTATTTTTTACTTCCAGTGGATGACATCACATTTACCAACATTGCATTCCATCTGTCAGACCCTTGCCCAATCACTTAACCCATCTAATACGTTCTAATACATTCCCCGCAACTCCATTCATTCTTATCTTATGGCTGATTCTTTTATGCTGTACTTTATCGAATGCCTTCTGGAAATCCAAGTGCACAACATCCACCTGTTCCCTTCTATCCACCACGATTGTTATATCCTCATAGAACTCCAGTAAGTTTGTCAAACACGACCTTCCCTTCCTGAATCCATGCTGCATCTGCCTGATGGAACCCTCTCCATCCAGATGTCTTGCTATTTCTTCCTTAATGATAGCCTCAAGCATTTTGCCAATTACAAACGTTAAGCTAACTGGCCTATAGTTACCTGCCTTTTGCCAACATCCTTTTTTAAAACGGCAGCGTGACATTCGCTGTCTTCCAGTCCACTGGGACCTGCCCAGAGTCCAGCAAATTCTGGTAAATTACCACGAGCGCATCTACTGGAACTTCCTCCATTTCTTTCAGCTCCCTGGGATGCATTCCATCAGAACCAGGGGACTTATCTACCTTTAGACCCTCCAGTTTGCTCAGCACTACCCCTTTAGTGATGACAATTGAATCAAGGTCCTCACCTCCCATCATATCCTTAACATCATTCTTTGGCATATTAGACACAGCTTCCAGTGTGAAGACTGACACAAAACAGTCATTCAAGGCCTCAGCCATTTCAGCATTACCCAATATTAATTCCCCCTTCTCATCCTCCAAGGAACCTACGTCCACTTTAGTCACCCTTTTCTGTTTTATATATTTATAAAAACTTTTCCTATTTGTTTTTATATTGTGTGCTAGTTTGCATTCATAATCAATCTTTCCTTTCTTATTGTTTGCCTCATGGTTCTTTGTTTTTTTTAAAGTTTTCCCAGTCTTCCTGTTTCCCACTACTCTTGGTGACTTTGTAAGCCTGAGCTTTTAATTGGATGCCTTCCTTTATTTCCTTAGTTACCCAAGCTGGCTGTTGCTACCCTTGCTATCCTTGTTTTTGACCAGAATATACTTTTTTTGAGCACTGTGAAAAATCTCTTCAAAAGTCTTCCACTGTTCCTGAACTGTTCCATCATACAGCTTATGTTCCCAGTCTGGCTTAGCCAACTCCTTCCTCATCCCAGTGTGGGTCTCCCTTGTTTAAGCATAAAACCCTGCTTTTAGATGATACTATTTCACCCTCCATTTGTATCCAAAATTCGATCAATCTGTGATCACTCTTTCCAAGAGGATCCCTAACTATGAGATCACTAAATTTTACCTGTCTCATTACACAGGACTAGGTCTAAGATTGCACGGTCCCCTGTAAGTTCAATAACATGCTGTACAAGAAAGTTCTATGAACTCCTCTTTAAGACTGCCTCTACCGACTTGATTCACTCAATCAATGTGCAAGTTAAAGTCCCCCATGACTACATGTTCCATTCTTACATATGTCAGATATTTCTTGATTTATCGCCTGTGCCACTGTAGCATTATTACTGGGTGGCCTATCGACTACTCCCACCAGTGACCTCTTTCCCTTACTATTCCTTATCTCCACCCAAATGGATTCAACATTTTGCTCCTTAGATCCAATATCATCTCTCACTATCACCCTGATCTCAACCTTAATTAAGGGCGTGACCCCACCTCTCTTACCTTCCTGCCTATCCTTCTGAATTACCTGAAACCCTTGGATATTTAGTTCCTAGTCATCACCACCCTGCAACCACGTTTCTGTAATGGCTACCAAATTATACCCCTTCATACGGATTTGCACAACAAGTTCATCAACTTTCTTTCAACTACTTTGGGCATTCAGATAAAGTACCCTTATACTCATTGTCCCTTTAGAATCTAGTAATCATCTTGTCTTTTGCATTTGATCCTGTCCTCCAACTTTACTTTTCTCTTTTCTACCTTTTGCTCTGGTCTCTGCATTACTTCCTTGTGCCTTTCTGCATGGACTCCCATCCTCCTGCCACTTTAGACTGTCCTTCCTCACAGTTTCCCTACTCATTGCATCTACCTTTACACCAACACATCCATCTTCTGACCTAATGCTCTGGTTCCCATCCCCCTGCCAATCTAGTTTAAAGCCTTCCCAGCTGCTCTAGCAAACCTGTCCACAAGGATACTGGTCCCTCTCAAGTTCAGGTGTAACCTGTCTCTTTTGTACAGGTCATATCTTCCCCAGAAGGGATCCCAATCGCCTACAAATCTGAAACCCTGCCCCCTGCACCAACTCTTCAGCCATGCATTCATCTGCTATATCTTCCTATTCTTGCCCTCACTAGCACATGGCACAGGTAGCAATCCAGAGATTACTACCCTCAAGGTCCTGCTTTTTAGCTTCCTTCCAAGCTCCCTATACTCACTTTTCAGGACCTCATCTCTTTTCCTAGCTATGTCATTGGTACTGATGTGTTCCACAACTTCTGGCTGCTCCCGCTTAAGAATCCTGTAGACTCGATCCGAGACATTCCTGACCCTGGCACTCGGGAGGCAACATACCATCCGGGATTCTCGCTCAGTACCACAGAATCTCCTGTCTGTTCCCCTAACCATTGAATCTCCTATCTCTAGCGCTCTCCTATTCTCCCCCATTCCCTTCTGATCCACACAGCCAGGCTCAGTGCCAGAGACCTGGCTGCTATGGCCTTCCCCTGGTAGGTCGTCTCCCCCAACAGCATCCAAAACGGTATACTTATTATTGAGGGGAACGGCCACAGGGGATCCCTGGACGTGGGCTGTGAGTAGCTGAAACTGGGTGCACTTCTCACAGGTGAAGTCAGCCGGGAGACTGGGTGACCCTTACCTCTCACATCCTCCAAGAGGGGCATACATCCGGTCTAGCCTCCATCCCCACTGCTGTAATAGCTAGGAACAATGGAAATCAAAAAAAAAACCTTATCTGATCCTTACCACAGCCTCCTATCACCGAAGCCTCCCAAAACCTTAATCAGTTAGTTAATCCCTGATTAAGTTACTTTGTCTAATTATGGAGTGTCTTTGGTTTAAATGTGACAGGGTCAGTGTTCACCTCATTGTCCAGGCAGAGGAACTCAGCTGCTTAATGCAATCAGATGGGTTATATTGCTGATGACACCCACTTTACCAGCTCAGTAGTAAACAAACCCCAGTAAGACCAGAGCAATTGCAGTCATCAGACCAGCTGCAGTGTTTGCTGATGTATTGTTCACTTCAGTGTATCACATCAGATGCCAATCTGTTCCCCACCAATGATTCAGCTCAGAAGACACAGGAGAGTCACAATGAAGAAAGTCAAGTTTCCTTGGTCTCACTGCAGTGGAATACAGCCTCTCAGAACACCCGCTGATGTGGGGAAGCTATTCCCTTCAGCTGCTCTGAGTAGCACTGACTTCCTTTGTGACCTGACTCATGATCAGTGTTAATATATTCATGGCTCCTCAACCTGGGAAGGTTAAATTCTGAAATCTCTTGACATTTGACCTTTGTTTATTATGCTTCAGATTTGTCATGTGACATCATCACCCAATAACAAAAGACTCCTAACCATCTCTCTGTTGTTGTTAACTGTGGTCCTCAGGGAATGACTTTTATTGAGTTCAGAGATTTCCAAAGATACATCACCTTCTGAGTGCAGAAATTCCTCCTCACCTCAGTCTTAAATGACCTGCCCTTTATCCTGACATTGTCCCCCTGGTTCTAGACCCACCAGCCAAGAGTGAAACATCCTATCTAGATCCACTCTGTCAGGTCCTGTAACTATTTTATACATTTCAGACCAATCACTCTCAATCTTGGCATAGTACAACTGGAGCAAGAGATCTTTACACCTGAACCCATATCCCATTGGAAATGAATACCAACATACTTTTTGCCTTTCAAACAGCTTGTTGCACCAAGAAGGGAGGTTTTATGGCTCATGTGTCAGACTGACGACTCCCAGGGTCTTGATGCCTCACCCAATCTTCTCAGTTAAGAAAGAGAAAGGTTTCCTCTGCTAAAAGACCCAGACTCACATCTCTGTTCAGGTTTTCAGCCACTCTGATACATGAACTGAGGAATGTTGCTGATTGATGAAGCACTATAAAGCTCTGCCCAGAGACAGAATAGAGAAGGGTCACCAGACCTGAAACGTTAGCTCTGCTTTCTCTCCATGGATGCTGCCAGACCTGCTGAGTTTCTTCACCAATGTCTGGTTTTGTTTCAGATTTCCAGCATCCGCAGTTTGTTTTATTTTGTTGTCAGAATGAAAGTAATTTCTTCAAAATTGAATAATGAAACTGCTGAAATTATCAATGAATCAACATAGGCCACAGTGAACTAAAGATCTTTACCATGGAAATGTACAATGCAGCTGGGTCAAGCACTGTTGAAAACCTTACTGTTAAACAGTGCACTGTTTTGCTTCAGGTAGGAAGTATGTGTCTGAGACAACATGTGGGGCTCGCAGTGGACCGTCAGCTGGTGTGAATGGAGATTGAGTGATGGTGACACCACAGTGAGATCAGTCTTGAGATCTCCCACAGACAGGGAAGAGAAATCGGACAAGGTTCCTATTTAGTGGGGACAGAATGTACAGGACCCTGCTACTCAAAATATTTCACTTAAATCAAGCTCACTATTAATATTTAAATGATGTTTTATGTCTAATTTTGCAGTTCGCTGGTTAATTTTCTTTCCACCCTAGTTTTGATGACAGACTGCATCCGCAGTCTTCCAGCAGAATGAGTCTGAGAGATTAGGAAAGTACCGCAAAGCCTCTGAGTAATGACCAGTCTGTGCAGGAGCAGAACTCCCCTTCACAACACCTTCCCAGTGACAGATTCAACTGACAAAACAAAACCTATCTCAGTCTTAGATAACAAGGTGTAGAGCTGGATGAACACAGCAGGCTAAGCAGCATCAGAGGAGCAGGAAGGCTGACGGTTCGGGCCTAGACCC
>NC_063365.1:25805216-25817881 GCF_021869965.1 Rhincodon typus
TATGGTTGTGGGAGGTCAGTCATCTCAGCTCTAGGACATCTCTGCAGGAGTTCCTCGGGGGAGTGTCCTAGGCTCAACCATCTTCAGCTGCTTCATCAATGACCTTCCCTCCATCATAAGGCCAGAAGTGCAGATGTTCACTGATGGATGTACAATGTTCAGCACCATTCGTGACTCCTCAGATACTGAAGCAGTCCATGTTCAAATGTAACTAGACCTGGACAATATCCAGGCTTGGGCTGACAAGTGGCAAGTAACATTTGTGTCAGTCTTGCCAGCATGGCATCTAGAAACCATATGGAGCATGTCATTAACACTACATGAGCCTGAACAGGCCAATCAGAAACAATGCTTCAGCTCCTCAACCTTTCATTGGCTGCTTACTGTTTTTTGTCATTGTTGTGGTTGACAGGATACACAATAAACAGCAATGCCAGGAGCTGTTGCAAATTCATTTATAGTTTGTCACACTGATGTAACACTAACAGCCGAGTATCAATGGGTTAAAAAATCAAAAATGCAGATGTCCAGTTTCTTTCACAGTCTGAGATTGTTCCAAAGTCGGGCATAGGGTCTGTTTGTGAAATATTGTCACTGTAACAACAAGAGGTCATGCACTGGCCAAACTATGTACAGCAAGGTCCCATTAACAGAAATGAGATAAACGAGCAGATTATCTATTGTGTGAATATTTCCCTGCTTTTCCTCAAATAGGTATCATGGGACTAATCATTCCCATCTGGCTTGCTCAGGAGAATGTGACTTTAATGGCTCGTGTGAGTTAGTTTTCCAGATGTGGCACAGGCACGGAACTTAATGCCCAATCACAAAGCCTGTTATTGAAGTGACAATGTGCCCCAAATGGTGAGGTGTAGGGGGTTCCAGCACTTGACCCAGAGACGATGAATTCCTCCTTCTGGCCATCTTCATCCTTTCTCAATAGGATTCTCTCTTTTGGTGATTCTCCAGCTTTCCTATCATATCAGGTTAGGCAAGCCATCATTTTCCTGTGCGTACAAATCTCCCCTGGATATAGTTGCACACTCTTCAGCTCAATCAATCCTTATCTCTCTTCTCCCATCACACAAACACAAATCTCAGGGATGTCCTTACCCTCCATATATAGAAATGCAAGCTGAGAAATAAGAATCACATGTAATATGTGAAAATATTAGCGTGTCCATCTCCCCACATACACACCCTCAGGTAAAGTAAATCCTCCCTAAGGCACACAGCTGAAGCCTCTACATATTCCAGACCATTAATAAGTTTATAATAGTTTAGAGAAGCTCACGATTCTATTATGTTCCTAACAGAATATCTTGGAGCACTTTATGTTAAGGGCTAGATATAACAAAGCACATGGGAGAGGGAATACAATGGTGTCTATACAAATCTCTGTCTGTGTGAGCAATTAGTGGATTGGGTTTCCTGGTCTCCCAAATTAGTTCTCTCCACACTCAATGTGACAAACACAGAAACCACTAGTGTCAGGACAGAAGGGAAACAGGTTATGCATTTAGATAGCTTCTGAAATCAGAGATGTAGCTAGGGAGTGTGATTTGGGAAATCAACCAGAAATTGCTTTCCCAAACAGCTTTTGCAAATGTGCTAGTTTCTGAACATTTTACTGGTTCTGCAAAGTGGTGGACTAGTAACAGAAGTGGTGGACTCTGTAGGACTAAGATAAGGAGAAATGTCTTCACCCAGAGAGTGGTCAGCCAGTGGAATTCTCTACCACAGAACATGGTTGAGGTCAAAATGTTGGAAGATTTCAAGAAGGAGTTCGATATAGTTCTGGGGGCAAAAATGACAAAGGGTATGGGGAAAAAGCAGGAGCAGGATATTGAGTTGGATGATCAGCCATGATCATATTGAATAGTAAGCAGACTTGAAGGACCAAATGGCCTACTCCAGCTGTTATTTTCTATGTTTCTGAGTGATGGTTGTCTCTGTTATGGAATAACAGGGAATCCCCCAAGTTGCTTTTCCTGTACGTGGTGCAGTGTGAACCTATGTTTAGTAATGGCAGATGGCTCTATTTCTTCCCGTCATTTGGCGATGGCCTATTGGTATTATCACTAGACTGTTAATTCAGAAACCTGGGTTCAAATCCAACCACAGCAGATGGTGTGACTCAAATAAAAATCTGGAATTAAGAACCATCTGATGATCATGAAACAATTTTTAGGAAAAACGTATCTGGTTCACTGATGCCTTGCTATCCTCACCTGGTCTGACCTATATGTGACTCCAGACCCACAGCAATGTGGTTGACACTAATTGCCCTCTGTGATGGCCCTAGCCAGCCATTCAATTGTACCAATTGCTACAAAGATTCAACAAAGAAATGAAACCACCTGGCATCGACACAGGCACCTGAAAAGACAATGGCAGAAACAGCCCTGTCGACCCTGCAAAGTCCTCCTTACTAACATCTGGGGGTTAATGCCAATATTGAGAAAGCTGTTTTACAGATTAGTCAAGCAACAGCCTGACATAGTCATACTCACAGAATCATAACTTAGAGACAATGTCCCAGACACCACCATCATCATCCCTTGACATGTCCTGTCCCACTAGAAGGACAGACCCAGCAGAGTCATTCAGTTATACAGCACAGAAACAGACCATTCGGTCCAACCAGTCCATGTTGAACATAATTCCAAACTAAACTAGTCACACCTGCCGGCTCCTGGCCCATATTCCTCCAAACCTTTCCTATTCATATATCCATCCAAATGTCTTTTAAACATTGCAATGGTACCCACATCCACCAATTCTTCAGGAAGTTCATTCTACACATGAACCACCCTCTGTGTAAAATAATTGGCTCTTATGTCTTTTTTAAATCTCTCTCCTGTCACCTTAAAAATGTATTCTCTAGTCTTGAAATCCCCCATCCTAGGGAAAAGACAACTAACATTAACTCTATCTATACCTCTTGTTATTTTAAAAGCTTCTATCAGGTCACCTCTCAACCTCCTACGCTCCAGTGTAAAAAGTCCCAGCCTATCCAGCCTTTCTTTACAACTCAAACTTTCCATACCCAGCAACATCCTGGTAAATCTCTTCTGAACCCTGTCCAGCTTGATAATATTGTTCCTAAATCTGTGCGACCAGAACTGGACACAGTATTCCAGAAGAGGCCTCACCAATGTTGTGTACAACCTCAACATAACGTCCCGACTCCTATACTCAAAGGATTGAGCAATGAGGGCAAGCATGCCAAATGCCTTTTTAACCATCCTGTCTATATGTGATACAAACTTCAAAGAATTATGTACCTGCGTACCTAGACCCCTCTGTTCTACAACACTACCCAAGGCCGTACCATTAACTGTATAAGCCCTATCCTTGTTTATTGTACCAAAATAAAGTACCTCGCAGTTGTCCAGATTGAACTCCATCTGCTATTTTCCAGCCCATTGACCCATTTGATCAAGATCCCTTTGTAGTCTTAGAAAACCTTCTTCACTGTCTACAATGCCACCAATTTTGGTGTCACCCACAAACTTACTAACCATGCCTTCTATACTCTCATCCAAACCATTTATATAAATGACAAACAAAAGAGGATCTGGAACTGATCCCTGTGGCACACCGCTGATCACAGGCCTCCAGTCCAAAAAGTAAACCTCCACCATCACTCTGTCTCCTGCCGTTAAGCCAATTTTGTATCCAGTTAGTAAGCTCACCCTGAATCCCATGTGACCTAACTTTACTAATTAGTCTACTATGCAGAACCTTGTCAAAGGCTTAACTAAAATCCAAATAAACAATGTCTACTGCTCTGCCATCATCACTCTTTTTAATAAAGTCCTCAAAAAAACTCAACCAAGTTTGTAAGACATGATTTTCCTCGCACAAAACCATGCTGACTATCCCTAATCAATTTTGCCTCTCTAAATGTCCATAAATGCTATCTTTTATAATCACTTCCAACAATTTACCCACAACCAAAGTCAGACTCACAGGTCTATAGTTCCCTGGTTTCTCCGTACAATCTTTCTTAAACAAAGGTACAATATTAGCCACCCTCCGGTCACCAGGCACCTCACCCATAGTTATAGATGATGCAAATACTTCTGCTAGAGATCTCGTAATTTCCTCCCTTAGTTTCCCTAACGTTGTGGGATACATTATTAAGACCATAAGACATAGGAGCAGAAATTAGGCCATTCAGCCCATCGAGCCTGTTCTGCCATTCAATCATGGCTGATAAGTTCCTCAACCCCATTCTCCTGCTTTCTTCCCATAACCCTTGATCCCCTTGATAATCAAGAACCTATATATCTCAGTCTTAAAGGTACTCAATGACCTGGCCTCCGCAGCCTTCTGTGGCAGTGAATTCCATAGATTCACCACTCTCTGGCTGAAGAAGTTTCTCCTTATCTCCGTTCTCAAAGGTCTTCCCTTTACTCTAAGGCTGTGCCCTCAGGTCCTAGACTCTCCTACCAATAGATCAGGTCCCGGAGATTTATTCACCTTTTTATTTTCTGAGACCGCCCGAACTTCCTCTGCAACGTGAACTGGATTTAAAACATCAAATCTTATTTCTCTGCATTCTCTTGACTCTATTCCTTTCTCCACAATAAAAACCGAAGCAAAATATTCATTTAGTAACTCTCCCATCTCCGGGGGTTCAACACAAAGACCATGTCCTTGATCTTTAAGAGGGCCTATCCTCTCTCTAGTTAACTTCTTGCTCTTAATGTATTTATAGAATCTCTTTGGGTTATCCTTAATTTTATCTGCCAAAGCTATCTCATATCCCCTCTTTGCCTTCCTGATTTCTCCCTTAAGAATGTACCTACACTCTCTAAATTGATTAAGAGATTCAATTGAACCATGTTGTCTGTATCTAAAATAAGATTCTCTTTTATTCTTGACTAGAACTTCAATATCTTTATTCATCCATTGTTCCTTAATCGTACCAGCCTTACCCTTCACTCTAACAGGAACATAACGCCTTTGAACTCTCATCATCACACTCTTAAATGTCTTCCACTTGACAGATGTCCTTTTACCTGCAAACAGTCTACCCCAATCAACTTTTGAAAGTCCCTGTCTCATACCATTAAAATTTGCCTTTTTCCAATTAAAATCTTTAACTTTTCTGGAAGGCTTATCCTTTTCTATAACCATTTTGAAACTAATAGAATTATCATTGCTAAACCCAACATGTTCCCCCATTTTTACTTCAGTCACCTGCCCTGCCTTATTGCCCAAAAGAAGGCCTAGTTTTGCTCCTTCTCCAGAAGGAGCATCCACAAACTGATCAAGAAAATTTCCTTGAGCACATTTGACAAATTCTTCACCATCCAAACCTTTAACAGAATGGTAGCCACAGTCAATGTTTGGAAAATTAAAATCCCCCATTATTACAACCTTGTTATGCTTAAATATATCTGAGACGTCCCTATATATTTGTTTCTAAATTTCCCTCTTACTATTGGGGGACCTATAGTACAATCCCATCAATGGTGACAACACAGTTGTATACAGTTGGGAGGGAGTTTCCAGGGAGTCCTCAACATTGACTTCTGATCCCATGAAGGCTCATGGCTTCAGATTAAACATGACAAGGAAACTTCCTGCTGATTATCACGTACTGTCCTCCCTCAGCTGATGAATCAGTTCCCCTAGCTCCCCTAGCCAAGCTGTTTCAATACAACACTGACACCTACCCACCAATGTACATAAAATGCAAAACAAACCTAACCTGGCTAATTACTGCCCATCAGTCTACTCTCGATCATCAGTAAAGTGATGGAAGGTGTCATCAACAGCGCTATCAAGCAGCACCTGCTCAGCAATAACCTGCTCAGTGACGCCCAGTTTGGGTTCCGCCAGGGCCACTCAGCTCTGGACTTCATTATAGCCTTGTCCAAATATGGACAAAAGAGCTGAATTCCAGAGGTGAGGTGAGAGTGACAGTCCTTGACATCAAGGCTGCATTCAACTGAATGTGGCATCAAGGAGCCCTAAAAAAACTGGAATCAATGTGGATCTGGGGGCAAACTGTCCACTGGTTGGAGTCATACCTGACACATAGGAAGATGGTCGTGGTTGTTGGAGGTCAATCATCTCAGCTCCTGGAAATCTCTGCAGGAGTTCCTCAGGGTAGTGTCCTCAGCCCAACCATCTTCAGCTGCTTCATCAATGACCTACCCTCTATCATAAAGTCAGAAATGGGGATGTTCACCGATGATTGCACAATATTCAGCACCATTCGTGACTCCTCAGATACTGAAGCAGTCCGTGTTCAAATGCAACAAGAGCTGGACAATATCCAGGCAAGTAACATTCATGCCACACAAGGGGAGGCAATGGTCTAGTGGTATTATCACTGGACTGTTAATCCCAAGAGCCAGACAATGTTCTGGGGACTCAGGTTTGATTCCCACACAGCAGATGGTGGAATTTGAATTTAATAAAAAAAAATCTGGAGTCTAATGATGTCCATGAATCTGTTGTCAGGGAAAAACCCATCTGGGTCACTAATGCCCTTTAGGACAGGAAATTGCTATCCTTACCTGATCTGGCCTACATGTGACTCTAGACCCATAGCAATGTGGTTAACACTTAACTGGCCTATGGGCAATAAATGCTGCCTAGACAGTGATGCCATTGCCCCATTATTGAATTTTTAAAAATGCCAGGCAATGAACATCTCCAATAAGAGACAATCTAACCATTGCCCCTTGAAATGCATTGGTGTTACCATCACTGAATATTCCACTGTCAACATCCTAAGGGTCACCATTGACCAGAAACTCAACTGGACACTCCACATAGACACAGTGACTACAAGAGCAAGTCAGAGGCTAGGAATACTGTGGCAAGTAACTCCTGTCCTGGCTCCCCAAAGCCTGTCCACCATGTCCAAGGCACAAGTCAGGAGTTACACGTGCCTGGATGGGTGCAGCTTCAACAACATTCAAAGCTTAACACCACCCGGGAAAAAGCAGCCCGCTTGCATGGCACCACATCCACAATATTCACTTTCTCCTCTGCCAACGCTCAGTCACAGCAGTCTGTGCTATCAACAAGATGCACTGCAGGAATGCACTAGAAATCCTTAGGCAGCACCTTGCAAACCCACGACCACTTCCATCTCGAAGGACAAGGGCCGCAGATATATGGGAACACCACCACCTGCAAGTTCCCCTCCAAACCACTTACCATCCTAACTTGGAATTATATTATGTTCTTTCACTCTCACTGGGTCAAATCCAGAACTCCCTCACTAAGGGCATTGTGGGTCTATCTACAACACATAGACTGCAGCGATTCAAGAAGGCAGCTCCTCAAGGGCATTAGGGATGGGCAATAAATACTGGCCAGCCAGTGATGCATGTGTGTGTACAAAAAAAATCTCTCCCACTGTTACCCTCTGTTGAAGTTGTGCTGGAAGGAATCACAACTTTATACTTAACCTGTTTAACCACATTACGAACTCACCTTCCTTGGTCATTAGTCCTGATGGGACTCAAAACTAGAGCCTCTCTCTCAGAGGCAGGGACCCTCCCCGCTGTACCACAAAACCACCTCAACAGAAAGTAGGCCACAAATATATGCCCAAACAAATAAATTTCTCAGTGTTCACAGCTTCCAATCAACTCATACAAAATGTCGGGCAGTATTACAAAAATGTCTCATCATTTCAATCTTCCAAGAATGCTTCTAGTGTACAGGAAAGTTTAATCAGAATTTCCACTTGTGTGTCTAAAAATGAAATGTATCCTTTTCTAGCAACTACCTTGAAGAATGAAGATTCACAATGGTATATAATTAGCTGCAAGTGTTGTTGTGGGGCTGATCTAGATAAAAGTATGTAGTACACACCTTCTTAATGAAAATACTTGTCACTGTCAACAGTTACATTTGTTGGGAGTTGCATGTTCATATTTCAGGAATATCTGGGAAATACTGGAAGAATTTGCACTATGTGGACATTCTCTGGTTTGAAGGGGTCACCCTATGATTTCTTAGAAACTGAAATTGATAGTTTAATATGTGCTGTAAGCCATTTGCTTTTTGCTGAAAATCAATGACTTTGGAGAAGCAGCTAAGCAAAGCTTTCAGGAAGGTAAGAGAAGGGGCTCATTGTTTTACTTACTGGAGATAAAACCTGACTTTGAGAGGACTTGTGGCTCCTATGCTAATTCTTGTCTAAGAGTTCAGATGTACAGACCAGTAACGAATACAGATCTGAAGACAAAAATTGCTCCTGAAATCCTCTTTTCGTTCGATATTTCTAGGGCACAGACTTTTTTTTAACCTTGTTGCCTTTTTTAAAAATATCAACTTCTGCAGGGATATGTTTTTGTGTTGTGAGTGTGTGTCTATGTAGGATGAAGGGGATATAGTTTGGATTCAGGATTATAGCATAGGTCTTAAACAAGAATAAGTTTTGTTTGTATTAAATTGGTCATTTTGAGTTTATTAAAGTCACCAGGTGAATGTTTCTTTTATTTTGATAGTAATGCTTAAAAGGAGCAATGGTCATTTTCATAATTGAATCAAAATATTTACACTAATGGTGTAAGTGGATGAGTCATGGGCCTTTATTATTAGCGTGTTCCTCCTGTCACAGTCGTAACAAATTTATTATCTTTCTGATCAATTTCATGTTCCAGTAGGTTCACGTTTGACCTTTCTGAATAGTTTCCTGAATAGTTGCCATAAACGGTGAACCTTCAAACTTCTTTCATTTACAGCTTGCCTTTTCAATATGCCCAGTGCCCCACAAACCAAAAACAAAGCAATAATTACGTTTCATACTTAGGCACAATTCCCATGATCACTTTTAAGTGTTGTTCTCTCCCAGGTCCACCACTGGCATACCTCTCCAGCACTCAATAACCAGGTCGTGGTGTTATGTGATGTTATGGCTGACTGCTCTCTGCCTTCCCCAGGTCAATCCTCTCTTTCTGTGATATGACATTGTGACGCTTCATTGGAGATGGGGCTTGCACATTATTGTTGCTAATATTTACAGGCAAATTTCAAAAGTTTGGACAACATTCTTCTTCCACCTACATAAGCAGAGGTGTTTAACATGAATGAGGAAAGCCATATTAACTTGTTAAGGATTATGTGATACCATTTCATTTTCAGCAGTGTACCTAAAGTACATAAGAATGTAGAATGAAAATCAAAAACATAGATATCACGCTGTAATCATTGAGTCAGGATATCTCTGCAGGAGTTCCTCAGGGTAATGTTCTGGGCCCAACCATCTTCAGCTGCTTCATCAATGACCTTTTCTCCATCATAAGGTCAGAAGTGGGGGTGTCCGCTGATAATTGCACAATGTTCAGCACCATTCGGGATTCTCAAATACTGAAGCAGCCCATGTTTAAATGCAGAAAGACCTGGACAATATCTAGGCTTGCTCTGATAACAAATAACATTCATGTGAGAGAATCTCCAACAAGGCAGAATCCAACCTTCACGCCACCCTGTAGGTTACCATTAACCAGAACCGAACTGAATTAGTCATACAAATACTGTGGCTACAAGAGCAGGTCGGAGGCTAGGAATCCTGCAGCAAGTAACTCACTTCCTGACTCCCCAAAGCCTGTCCACCATCTACAAGGCAGAAGTCAGAAGTGTGATGGAATACTCCCCACTTGCCTGGATGAGTGCAGCCCCAACAACACTCAAGAAGCTTGACACCATCCAGGACAAAGCAGCCGGCTTGACACTTCATCAAAAGGGTCAAATTGGACTCAATTACTTAACTTTGATTCTCTCTCTGCACATGCTGCCAGATCTCCAGCAACTTCTGTTTTTATGTCCGATTTTCAATTGCCCATCATCAAGCTTCAATATTTTTAAGCAAGATTATTACACAACTAACTCACATAAAAGAGATTCATTCATCCTTCTCTTACGGTAACAGAAATATCACATGAGCCTATAATTCTTTGATTTGAATATTTTCACTGCGCTATGTCAGGGCCCTGACTTTATTCCAGGTGTTTACCAAATGGTTTACTTAAAATTGAAAGTGATTTTTCTATGCATTTATTGTGAAAATGAACAAGATCTGCAAGTGATTCAGAAGTAACACAGGCAAACCACAACTCAGAAAGATTGCTCAAAGCCAGGGAGAATGTAGGAATAATATGGGAAACTATACCTAGGATACAGCAGGAAATGAGTACAAGGGAGAGAAAGGAGAGTTCAAAGACTCAAAGCTGGAGGAAGATGATCACAACAAAGATCTGCAAACGATAATGTCTCAAACACCTGTAATCTCCAGTCAGGTCAAACAACACCTTCAGTGAACAATGACCCTGTATGAACAAATTAATTAAGGATCACTATGACACTTTGTCCTTGGGATTCAGTACTGCTTTGCTTACATTTTAGCTGGGTGCCTGTTTGCTCTGGTGTCTCTGCCCCGACCAAATGAATAAATAAAAAGTTTACATTGCTGGAAGTATAAGGGATATTCCTTCTCCTCATCCTCATTTCCTGGAACGGTATAACAGGAAGATGATGGAATTGTTACTGGGTTAGTAAATGCAAATGCTCACTCTAATGGCCCACAATGTAGTTTCAAATCTGACTAAAGCAGCTAGCAGACTTTATATTTATTTAATAGAATGGAATTGAAGGCAGTTATCAGTGGTGATGGCTGTGAAACTCTCACTGATTGTTGTAAAAAAAAACCTTCTGATTCACGTCATCCTTACACGGTCTGGCCTACATGTGACTCCAGACCCGCAGCAACGTCTTTGACTCTTAACTGCCCTTTGAAATGGCTGGGCAAGCCTCTCAGTTCAAAGACAATTAAATAACAAATGTCGGTGATCAATATCTGCATCCCCTAATAGAACTTTAAAAATCACTTTAATGGCACAGTTTCAGTGCAACGTTGCACATCTGTGTTTAAGTAGCAAAACAAAGAGGCCTTTCAGCTCCTTGAGAATGTTCAAGCATTCCATCAGACCATGCCCGATCTTGTACTTGCACTCCATTTCCCCAGCTTTACACCATGATCCTTTCTACCATTACCCTGTAAAGACCCAGTGATCTGCATTAGGCTGGAACTTACACAGAGCTGAGTGTTTATCCCAGCTTGCTCATCTTCTCTAATGCCTCTGGGTTTTTATTTCCCTGTCAGTCCCAAGGGTGCTACAAACCTGCAAAAATTTTCCTTGAATTCTATATCCTGTCTTGCTCATAGGTAGTTAATTGCAGGGGACACAATCAAACAGAGACGGTTTAAAAATCTTCTGTTAAACAGTTGGCAAATGTTCACACTGAAGGCAGTTTGCATAATAACAAAACCCATCAAGTAGATGCCTGATATGCAATCTGATCACAGAGCACAGCTCAAATAAACAAACTGTCTTCTCATGTTACATACCCGCTGGTGAGGTGAGCAGCTTCAACATTGCCTTCCCCCCAATCCAGGTCACAGAACTTGCTCTTTCTAATCATTGCTGCAGAACATATCTGATCCCACCCATTTTCCCAACTGAAGCCAAAAAAATTGAACTCACTGAGTCCAATCCCTGAACAGAATTTCAAACTAGATTTTTGAAACATTACTGAAACAAAATGCCTCTAACTTCAAAATGCTGCCTTACGTGAGAGCCAAATATCCCTTTTCAATGTCGTGCCAGATGCTGCCATCTTCAAAGATACCCACCTTCAAACGGGATCCAAGAGTCAGAGTTATCTCCTTCCCAAGTAGATGCTACACTTTAAAGAAATCTGATTTAAGAAATCTCAACCCAGTTCTGAGAAAGTGTGCAATCCCAATCACTGAAACTATAGCTCATTGCTCATTTCAGCAGAGTTTCAAGCTCATTTGGAGGACCACAAAGTACATTGATGTGAAAATGATAATATCCTGGGGATAAGGAAGTCCTCAGATGGAATGGTGATTCATCCTACAGCTGACCCCTGCTCTACTTCATCTGGAGTTTGATGCTGAGCCAGACACAGGACGTCACCTGTCACCTGCAGCTTCCATATCGGCATATCCAGGAACTAGTAGGTCGCAAGGCCTAGTGTCAGGCTTTTCTTTCCCGAGCCTTGACTATCCAACAAACAGAGCGTGAGATTTCCCTCACTTGATTTGTGTTAACATGCAAATGTTCCGGAGCAACATAATCAGAACCTTCTCATCTTCAGCTTCTATTAGTACTGGTGTGAACACCATGGTGAAGGACCAGGTTAACTTGAAAGGACCTTAGAGTGTTAGTGTCAGGAACTGAATGCCCCTGACAGGTATTCACTGTCAGAGTAACTTACATTTTGATGTGATGTTTCAATATCCCATAACATAGAGACAAATACAACTGCTATCAATCTAACAGCAAACAGTTCTTGCCCGTAATTGTATCCTGTCCAGATTATTAGGGTAAGTGAAGGATGTGAATAATTGGACAAAATTAGAATGCTTGCATGTTCTGACATACAGTGCAGGAATGACTTTGACCATGTTTTACAAATTAACAAATTGTGTAAGTGTAGCTGAACAGCAGCCACTTGTCAGACAATCAGAAACCTCGAGACAAACTGAGAACTGGAAAAAGGATGACAACCCCCTGTCTCACCCCAGTAACACTGAGAGCTCACACTGAGACGTCACACTGAGACGTCACACTGAGAGCTCACACTGAGAGCTCACACTG
>NC_063365.1:25817891-25823211 GCF_021869965.1 Rhincodon typus
ACTGAGACGTCACACTGAGAGCTCACACTGAGAGCTCACACTGAGACTCACACTGAGACGTCACACTGAGAGCTCACACTGAGACGTCACACTGAGAGCTCACACTGAGAGCTCACACTAAGAGGTCACACTGAAACGTCACATTGAGAGCTCACACTGAGAGGTCACACTGAGAGCTCACACTGAGAGGTCACACTGAGAGGTCACACTGAGAGCTCACACTGAGAGCTCACACTGAGAGCTCACACTGAGAGCTCACACTGAGACGTCACACTGAGAGGTCACACTGAGAGCTCACACTGAGAGGTCACTGAGCTTGCCTTGGTCCAAATTGCACAGCCCAGTGCAGTCAATGAGTGGAGTTCATTGTCACTGTTCCATTATAAGTCAGACTTTCTGCATGATGTGCATTACAATGACATATCATTGCACACACTTACTCACGGCTCCTGAATACACAGTACTTCCATCTGAAAGCTCCTGCTCCATTGCTATGCGATCACTGTATTTAAATAAACAGCACACACTGCTTTTAGATGACAATCTACCCTCCTAACACCACCTGAAGGCAGAATCAGACATTGTACAAGATAGCAGGTACTTGGCAGAGCATTTCATGGCCAGAACCCATCAAGGGGCTCAGATAAAGATCAAAACTGCAAGAGTGAAGGTCAGGCAGTTAATGAACACCATCCAAACACCGTGATGAATTATAGTCTTGCAGCATGGTATTTCTTAGCTTGCCATGGCAGTCACAGTGTGGTTTATTTTCACGTTGCTGAGCTGGGAATTTTGACAGCAAACAGCAACATTAAGATTATCCGACAGCCCAATGAACAATGTATGTCATATTAAAGCACTGAGGGGCAGAGGAATATTGAAAGCGTTGTTGAAGTGCTCTTCCTAGGAAAAAAACTAGGACCTGTGTGACCAGCAGAACCAAAGTTATATAGTAATTACACCACAGAAACCGGCTTTGTGATCACTACAACCTACAATGGGTCTTATCCTCCATGTGAGATTATATCGATTCTCAAGTACCAATCACCTTCACATAATCCTTTATCTCAGTCCCTTCAGTCACATTCTGGCCTGCTCTTAAATGTGGATGTGGTTTGTTGTGAATAGGATTGATTGCTTTTGATCGGGCTCCAGTCCTGCCCCCAATACCCCTACCCTCACCACCCTCTGGAACTCTGGTTCATCTGACATTGGCCCCATCCATACAATCAGAATTAATGGATCTGAGCCAAACAAAATGGACTGAATTCACAACTTAGGATGACCAGTCAGTGTGTGACCAAGGGGTTACTGTATCATAGTGGCTTTATTGTTTAAGGACGATTAAAACTTTGTACACATTTAGGTCTCCACCTGAAGCCTTTGCATCATAGATGCCAGTCTTCAGACAACTTGATTCTAGCACAGACCAAAGAACTAAATTCCAGAGGTGAGGTGAGAGTGACAGCCCTTGGCATCAAGCTTGCATTTGACCGGCTGTGGCATCAAGGAGCCCAAGCAAAACTGGAATCAACGGGTATCAGGAGCCAAACTCTCCACTGGTTGGAGGCATACCGGACACATAGGAGGAAGATGGTCGTGGCTGTTGGAGGTCAGTCATCTCAGTTCCAGGGTAGTGTCCTTGGCTGAACCATCTTTAGCTGTTTCATTAATGACTTTCCCTCCATCATAAGGTCAAAAGTGGGGATATTTGCTGATGATTGCACAATTTTCAGCACCATTTGTGATTCCTCAAGTACTAAAGCAATCCATGTCCAAATACAAAAAGATCTTAATAACAGTCAGTGCCACAACGATGCCACCCGAAGGCTGGAGGAACAGCACCTCATATTCCGCCTGGGAACCCTGCAGCCCAATGGTCTCAATGTGGACTTTACAAGCTTGAAAATCTCCCCATCCCCGACCTCATCCCAAGACCAGCCCCTCTCGTTTCCACCTCCTTGACCTGTCCATCTTTTCTCCCACCTATCCGCTCCTCCCACCTCACTGACCAATCCCCACCCCTACTTCCTACCTACAAACCTCATCCCCGCCTTGTTGACCTTTCCATCTTCCCTCCCACCTACCCGCCCCTCTCTGCTCACTGACCAACCCCCATCCTAACTCCCTACCTGCACTCACCTTTACTGGCTTCATCCCTGCCTCCTTGACCTGTCCGTCTTCTCTCCACCTATCTGCTCCTCTATCCACCTTCCATCTGCCTTCCCCCCTCGCTCTATTTATTTCAGATCCCCCTTCCCCTACCCCATTTCTGAAGAAGGGTCCGACCCAAAACGTCAGCTTTCCTGCTCCTCTGATGCTGCCTGGCCTGCTGTGTTCATCCAGCTCCACACTGGGTTATCTCTTAATAATATCCAGGCTTGGGCTGAGAAAGACAAGTAACATTCACGCCACACGAATACAAGGCAAGGACCATCTCCAACATGAGAGAATCTAACCAGTGACCCTTGACATTCAATGGTGTTGCCATCACTGAAACCCCCACTAACAACATCCTGGGGGTTACCAGTGGCCAGAAACTGGACTGGACCAGCCATATAAATGCAGTGGCTACAATAGCAGGTCAGGGACTAGGAATCCTGCAAGGAGTAACTCACCTCCTGACTCTCCCAAGCCCATCCATAATCTACGAGACACAAGTCAGGAGTGTGATGGAATACCCCCCACTTGCCTGGATGAGTGCAGGTCCAACAACACTCAAGAAGCTGGACACCACCCAGGACAAAGCAGCCGCTTGATTGGCATTACGTCCACAAACATCCACTCCCTCCACCACCAACGCTCAGTAGCAGCGGTGTGTACTATCTACAAGATGCACTGCAGAAATTCACCAAAGATCCTCAGACGGCACTTTCCAAACCCATGACCACTTCCATCTGGAAGCACACAGGTTGCAGACATATGGAAATACCACCACCCACAAGTTCCCCTCCAAACCGCTCACCATCCTGACTTGGAAATGTATCACCAATGCTCCAGTGTCACTAGGTCAAAATCCTGGAGTTTCATCCCTAACAGCATTATGGGTCAACCTACAGCACGTTGACTACAGTGGCTCAAGAAGAAGCTCACCAGCACCTTCTCAGGAGCAACTACAAATGGACAATAAATATTGGCCCGGTCATTGATGGTAGAATGCAATAGAAATTGTGGTTCCCATGTTAATTTCAAAGAAAAGCATGGAGTTCTCTTGACAGGCTTGTCAAGATCTGCCCCCAATAAAAACACCTACATTAATCATTCATTTCCTTGCCCTTATTTAGAATTTTTTCACTCATTCACAGGATGAGGGCATCAGTGGCTCAAACAGCAATTATTGCCCATCCCAGAGGGCAGTTAAATCAATCACATTGCTGTGGGTCTGGAGTCACATGTTGGCCAGACCAGGTAGGAATGGCAGATTTCCTTCCCCAAAGGACATTAGTGAACCAGGTGGGTATTTTTCCCCCTCACAATCAACTGTGCTTTCATGGTCATCATTAGACTCTTAAGTCTAGATTTTTTTAAAAAATGAATTCAAGTTCCAACATCTGCAGTGGCAGGGTTCCAACCTAGATCCCCAGAATATGACCTAGGTCTCATTACTGACAGACCGGTGATAATACCACTAGACCATCACCTCCCCATCAAAGTCAGGGCAACAGACTCAGAAGTAATCATTTGAATGTGGGGCACATAGAATATAGGATATCGAATTAAATAAATACAAGCTTCCTCTTTTATCGCTAAATTTGTACAGCTTCTTTGATCAATCCCAAGATGAATGAATCTGTTCTGCTATGGTTCGAACCTTCAACCTGTGCAATTATTAAAAACTTGCATTCAAGTTGTTTTAATTCCCAGCATTAGAGCAAAATTACTTGAGCAAGGAATGAAATTGAGTGAAAGCAATAATTACAGCAATCAAATTACAGAGAGAAACCCAGAAACAAATAAAAAATCCAATTTTCATTGACATATACCTGACACATTTCAGGAATTAAAAACAAATCCATTTAGCACTTGACAGAACTAAAGGGATATCTACCACATGCAAAGTGTCCAGAATGACATCTTGTGGCTGTACGAGATGGATTGCTTTGATTCCTTGCTGTAAAATGTACAGAGATTATACTTAAACAGCTGCTATTAGCTTCACACACCCCTGAAGCAAAGAACCTATCTGAAACACAGTTGTTTAATTCATTCCAAATATCATCCTCCTTCTATTTCCATTTTTATATGCCTTCACCAGTTTTGATGCAATGTTTACATATTTTCCACTTTGTTTTATTATCATTAGGCAGAAGGCCCATTACATTATTGACTCTGAACAAGAAACTGCAAAGATCCCAGAGTTCCTGGTGAGATTCGAGTGGTAGAATGATTTCGCTAAATTACTAGCAGTGTGCAGGGTAAAGGGCTTTTGAAGGCTCTGTGCAGCTCATCCAGATCCTGATCATATCTGAAGCCCCACAATGGTCTTTACAAACCCCTGTGGTGCAGATTTGTTGTTGAGGGTTTCACCAAGACAGTTTACAGCTGCTTTCAGAAGGATTCCATGGCAAATACCATCTCATGTAAAGGCTGAGTAATTACTGAGCATGTATCTCAGGGCTCATAGTATGAGCCTGCCTTGCCTGTACGAAGCCTGGCCTGCCAGAAACACTGACTGGAATTGCAAATTGTTCTGATCTCAGCTGACGTTACTTTTGGACAAGTCAGATCTCAGAAAGAAATCTGAACCGATTGAACACATTTTATTTTCATTTATTTAATATAATAGTCTTCCACTGAAAGATAAACACTTAAAGTGTTGCAAGGCTTCAGATTTGGTTCTAACAATAAATAGAAGTTTATTACACAAAAGAATGAAAACTGTCTGAACATAACACAGTTTGAAAGGTTACAAACAGCCGACAAAACAAAATCCCAAAAATTTCCCAACACCACCATATTACAGTTACTCAAAACTCCAATGAAATTCCCTCTTTATCAAATTTGTAGGTTTGATGCAACAACTTCTTCTCTGTCCCAGTCCTGTGAACTGAGAGGCATTTTCCCTTAATGCCCAGCTGAAAGCTTAGACTTCTTCAGTCTTTGAATAATCTACAACGTTCTAACTAAACACTCCTGGAGCTTTCACAAACTACACTCTTTTGCCGATGTGACTTAGTTGCTCAATTGCTCTGAACAATCTCCTTTTCTAGGAGAGACTATCCTTGCGTCTGACTCCAGCCAGGTCTCCTTGAACTGCCCAAAAGCTTTTGAACTAAATTTAAGAATCCCAGATAAAAACCAAAAGAACTGTGGATGCTGT
>NC_063365.1:25838211-25857176 GCF_021869965.1 Rhincodon typus
GAAGCATCTATATCCTGGGATATTTAGTTGCCAATCTTGCCCTTCCCTCAACCAAGTCTCAGTAATAGCAATAACATCATACTCCCAGGTACTAATCCAAGCCCTAAGTTCATCTGCCTTACTTCCTACACTTCTCGCATTAAAACAAATGCACCTCAGGCCACCTGTCCCTTTGCATTCATCATCTGCTCTCTGCCTACTCTTCCCCTTAGTCACACTGACTTCATTATCTAGTTCCTTATAGGCTTTAGTTACTACCTCCTTACTGTCCACTAACCTCCTCATTTGGTTCCCATCCCCCTGCCACATTAGTTTAAACCCTCCCCAACAGCGTTAACAAAAGCACCCCCTAGGACGTTGGTTCCAATCCTGCCCGGGTGTAGACCATCCGATTTGTCCCACCTCCCCCAGAACTGGTCCCAATGTCCCAAAAATCTGAACCCCTCCCTCCTGCACCATCTCTCAAGCCACTCATTTATCCTGCCTATTCTTTCATTTCTACTCTGACTAGCACATGACACTGGTAGCAATCCTGAGATTACTACCTCTGAGGTCCTACTTTTTAACTTGGCTTCTAACTCCCTAAATTCTGCTTGTAGGACCTCATCCCGTTTATTACCTATATCACTGGTGCCTATATGCACCACGACAGCTGACTGTTCACCCTCTCCCTTCAGAATGTCCTGCAGTCAATCTGAGAAATCCCTGACCCGTGCACCTGGGAGGCAACATACCATTCGGGAGTCTCATTTTCGACCACAGAACTGCCTATCTACTCCCCTTACAATTGAATCCCCTATGACTATAGCCCTTCCACTCTTTTTCCCGCCTTTCTGCTGAGCAGAGCCAGCCATGGTGCCATGAACCTGGCTACTGCTGCCTTCCCCTGGTGAGCCATCTCCCCCAACAGTATCCAAAATGGTGTATACCTGTTTTGGAGGGAGATGACCGCAGGGGACACCTGCACTGCCTTCCTGCTTTTTCTCTGCCTTTTGGTCACCCATTCCCTTTATCCCTCAGCAATCCTAATCTGCGGTGTGACCAATTTGCTAAACGTGCTATCTACGACTTCCTCAGCATCGCGGATGCTCCAAAGTGACTCCATCCGCAGCTCCAGAGCCGTCACGTCGTCTAACAAAAGCTGCAGCTGGACACACCTCCTGCACGTGTAGGAGTCAGGGACATCAGCCACATCCCTGAGCTCCCACATTGAGCAAGTGGAGCAAAACATGGGTCTGGGATCTCCTGCCATTTTTACTCCTAAGCTTAACTTAGTCCTACTATAATATTAAATAATAGATAAATGAAATGGAAATATTTTTACCAATCAGTCTACTTACCAGCACACGATAAAGAAAAAAGAAAAACCTTACCTTATCAACACAGCACAGAGTCTTTTTTTTTGGTTAGAGGAGGAGGTCGGGTGGGAGACACTACATGTGTAGTGTCTCGGGTTTAGCCACTGCCCAAATAGATCAGTTCACTCACCTTCCCAGAGCACAATTCGACCGCTCCCACTCAGCTCCGCTGCCGAAATGAAGAACTTACCTTCTCGGCAGCCCCCTGGTCCTCGCTCTAACCACTCCCGCTGCTGCTGCAAAAATGGAGGCCGCTGATTCCACGAGGTAAGTATTTAAATGGGAAATTTACCTTCCCGCCACCTTGATACATTTCTTTTAAAATAACTTAAGGGTGTAGCCTACAGAATTGATGGGTTTAATTCACATTAGAAAGGTTTACAATCGAGCAAGGTAAACAATTCTGTTAGAAAACTACTAGAGTTTATTTTTAAACTAGGGGGAAATACCCATAGCTTGAAAATACAGGGCTTCTTTCACAAAAACAGAAGTTGCTAAAAATGCTCAGCTAGTCTGGCAGCATCTGGAAGAAAAACCAGAGTTAATATTTTGGGTCCAGTGACACTTCCTCCGAACTGTTTCTTTTAGTTTAGTTTGTGGCAGTTCTGCAGAAGTCCTTGAATGAGGACAGATGGATAAGGCAGTGCTCCTGAGCAAAGGAGAACATTAGTAGGAAAACAGAATAACAGTAATAGCTCCAGAGCATAAATGTTTGGATAAAACCCTGAAGAGGTTTTTTGAAGCCGATAATATTTAAACACGGGTTATAAAAGCTCCAGATAAAGGCAATCAAATTTTCCTTATTGGGATTTGAAGTCACAGTTAAATCAAGTCTATCAAAGTGTGAGAGAACAAGATCTTCTCTGGTGTGAGATTATACAAGGGGTGTTTTTCAATAATATACAAAGGTGTGTTTTGGTGTTAGTAAAGAAGAACTTTAAGAGAAACAGGATTACATTTTACAATGTGCTTCAAAATTTCTAAACTTGTGTTTTGTGCGAATAGTTTGGGTTAATTTTATCTTCATTTATTTTGAGAAATAAACTTCTGTTTTATTTAAAACCAAATCTGTAACATCACTTGCATATATTTCCATGAGACACCACCTCATTAAAATAAAAAACAAAACAAACTGTGATATATCAAGCCAGATTTCAGAGTGGGATTCAAAATGTGTAATGATAACCTCAGCTGGGATTATACACATGTTGTGCAAATTCTTTTAACAATGGGCTCTGATGATGTGAATCTGTTATCACACCTTTATAATTATATATTTTATATAAAAAAACTAATCTGATTTTTGAAAATGGAGGCTACAAAATGGATTCATGGGAAGCTACAAAACAGACAAACTGGTGTGCCTTGAAATTTTCAGAAATCGCACTGGCCTTTTGGTATGAGATACTGGTCAATATGTTTCACTAATTGGTCAGAGGATTCTTGTGAAGATTTTGTCAATGAAGGGGAAGAGTGAGGTTCCTCCAGGATCACTGCAAGTTGTGTGAGTTCCTTTCTGTTTGTATAAGTGGAGAATGGAATGATTTTTATATACATGTGTGTGGTTCCTTGCTCTGAAATGGACTTTTTCTCTGCAGTGCTCTCCAATGCTGGTCATGGTGATAGCTGTATGATAGTAATATCAGGCATCGTAAGGACTGAAAGTGGCTCAATCTGAGAAATCTTAGGACAATAACCATGAGGTTTCCATCACCATTCTCTGTTTGGCAATAGCTATGAACCAGCTGCCTGAGTAGAGTTGGACACACAATGTACTGTCATTTTGTTCTCTGATTGCACAAAGCAATGCCATCATGGGAAAACTGAAGTAATGTGCCAGTCTGCTTCAGGAAAGCTCTACTTCATGCTCAAGGTTTCATTTCATGATCACATCATTTTCGAAAGGGTGAAGTTCAGTCATCTCAACAGTATGCTCTTCTGGGCTGTCAAGTTGATGATTAGACATATACAAAAACACCAAAAGCATATAGCCTAAGGTAGGCTTCAAATATCAGTCTGAAAAGTAATTGGAGAAAATCCAACTCCAGTCTGCAAGTCCATAGAGATGTGATCCTGACCATTCTGTTCAACAGGAGCAGAGAAACCTGCAGAAGTCAATTTGTTGAAATGACTTACAGAAACCTGAGCCTTATAAATACAGGCATGGAGTACAAAAGAAAGGAAGTTTGATGAACATCTATTAAACATTGTTTTGGCCACAGCTGGAGTATTGTGTCTGATTCTGGGCAACACAGTTTAGGAAGGAGGTGAAGGATCTAGAGACATTGCAAAACAGATTTACATGAGTTTGAGGAGACCCTTCAATTCCGCTAATGGACTGGAAAAGCTCAGGGCACTCCCCTCAAAGAAGGTGAGAGACGATTTGAGGGAGGGAGGTACAAAAAATCAAGTAGAAAGAAAGAAAGCCATTGACAGAAAGGTTAAGGATCAGAGGACAGTGATTTAACGTGATTCTGGCCAAAAACCCAATGGCGACAGCAGGAAACATCTTTTATATACAAAGAGCAGTTCAGATCTGAAATATATGGTGTGAGAGTGTGGGGGAGACATATTCCACTGAGGCTTTGAGAAAGGAACTGGATAAGCACTAACGGAGAATGTTGAACATCAGGGAAAGGGCGAGGGGGATGGGAGAATTAGAGTTACTTTAACAGAAAGCAGCCACGGATGTGCCTGATCTATAACTCTCCTGTGATTCCATAGTTTTTGAGTTTAATTTTGTATAAGTTTGTTTATTGTTGTCAGATGTACCAAGACATAGTGAAAAGTGTCGTTTTATGTGATCTCAGGAAGGTCGTACCATACAAAGTGTATCAGGGTAGCAGAACAGAGTGCAAAATACAGTGTTACAGCCACAGAGAGGGTGCAGAGAGACAGAAATCAGAATTAATATGTGAGAGATCTGTTCAAAAGTCTGATAACAGCAGGGCAGAAGCTGTTCTTGAATCTGTTTGTACATGTTTTCAAACTTTTATATAACTGAGGGCATTTTACACTCAGGAAAAGGAGAAACTGACTCTGAGCCAGGAAGGGAGAGAGAAGAACGGACCAGAATTGCAGTTGTCTCTCAAGTGGTAGAATTATTACTGTCCCATCAAGCTTCATTTCTTTAAGTACTAGACCATTCCCCATTGGGTTTCATGACATCTGGGTCCATTGCTCTCTTCACATTCAGGAAACCCCAACATTGCTTTTCCTCTCAGCCAAGTGTAACCTGCAGGTTGTGACATCCAAATTGACATGCATGAGGGCTCTAGGACACTGGAGCAAACTTGAAATGATGTTACAGAGCTGCTCTCCACTGGGTTTAAATAGTATAGTGTAGGCATAGTCAGTTAGATAGGCAGAACATAGAAAATGGATAGAACGAGCAGCACGGTGGCTCAGTGGTTAGCACTGCTGCCTCACAACGTCAGGGACCCAGGTCTGATTCCATCCTCGGGTGACTCTGTATGGAGTTTGCACATTCTCCCCGTGCCTGCGTGGATTTCTTCCGGGTGCTCCGGTTTCCTCCCTCAGTCCAAAGATGTGCAGGTTAGGGTGGATTGGCCATGCTAAGTTGTCCCATAGTGTTCAGGGATGTACTGGCTAGGTGTACTGGCTAGGTGGATTGGCCATGGGAAATTCAGGTTACAGGGATAGGGTGGATCTAGGTGGGATGCTCTTGAGAGGGTCAGTGTGGAATTGATGGGCCTGCTTCCACACTATAGGGATTCTATGATTCAATTTATTAGACATTCAATAATGTTATGTCAGATTAAAGGCCATTTTATCTCAAAGAAACTGGGCTTACTGCACAGCATGCTATTCCCTGATCAACCATCAGGAAGCCCAGAAAAATTAGAAGCCAGTCATTATTTTACAAAACAATTATCCTTCAATATGGTAGGCACTGATTTCTTGGCAATGATTCTTGGCTCTGCTCGGCAATTTTATCAGTAGGTTAAGGAAGGACATGATGCAAGATTCCAGCAATTAAATAATGTGGCCTACATAAAGAGTTGGATTATATAAATGAGGATGTTCATTTCCGAACTGAAGTTCCTTTATTTGCAGCTCATTGTGAAACATCCGTGTGGCTTCAAATTCTCCTGGAACCACTGTCTATGAGTTTCTGCCAATCACCCTCTGCTGGCACTGTTCTCAACACTCACCATGGTGAATTTTCCTACCCCGCAACTGTAGCCATGCAACCACCACTGTTTCTGTTGGAGACTTGAGATACCTGAGTAACAACCTCTGAACAACACACTTAGAACACTGGAAACCTGTCAGGAATTTTCAAAAGCAATTGTTGGAAATGAACAGAAACAGGTTCTAAGTAACTGAGGATGATATTATAACAGTACAGCAGTGTCATGGTGAGAGTCTCCATACAATCACTATTGATGGAGTTAATATTCCCTTTCAGGGTACACAGTGCTTTGGCAAGATTATCCAGGAAAGGTTTTATGAATAGTCAGTGAGCATCATTCAGCCACCAAGCCACAAGCAAAGAGTATTTGTGGTGGGCTTACTACACATTGATACACAGAGGCTTAATTCTCAGCTAAAATCATTCAGCTTTCAAATCAGCACTCAACTTTATAAACAACAAACCAAATAGACAACAGCAAGTTCTGACACAGGAGAATACAAGATTTTAATAAGAAATCACCCGAACTGACTCAGCAATTATCACAGCACTTTATTTCAGGATTTTGAACTTTGTTAAAGATCCATCTGAAATTTACTGAACACCAAATGCAGCTGACGTCCCTGTGAAACAGTTTAGTCTAACTGCATATTCCCTGCCATCTAAACCAAGCCACTTTACATACCACCCCATTTCTGAGGGCCACACCAAAAAATTCATAAGAGAAAGTTATAAATAGAGATAGATGAACATTTACTGCTCAGAGTTAGACATGATTGGAGATGTCATGAGAAATGATGAGAGATAGAGATATAGAAAGAGAGATTAAAAGAGAGAGATAGAGCGAGAAAGACTGAAGCAGGGAATGTGTGAACTGAAAACAAAATATTGCAGAGTTGATGTAGAGTCATCTAGACTCAAAACGTTAGCTTGCTCTCTCTCCATGGATGCTGCCTAACTCGTTGAGATTTCCAGTATATGTTGTTTTCAGTACAGATTCCAGCATCTGCAGTAATTTGCTCCTCCTAGGGAATGTGTGAATATATGTATAAGATGAGGGAAACAAAGAGTTAGGGAGATGTTAACATAACATTTAAATAATAATAGGAACAGACAGTAATAACCTGAAAGAACATGAGCTGCAAGATTCCACAGCTTACAACAAATGAATTTTAATACATGAAGCAAGTACTGCTAAGTATCTGATGAAAAGTGTAAATTGAAAAGCATAATAAATCACAATCACATATACATTCAGTTAAACATTTCAGCTGAACATCCCCTGTTCCCAGAATGTTACTTATCAAACGCTTAAAGATTCCTTTAGCATTTTGTCAATTCTAACACCAAAGTCCTTCTGGAAAAAAAATCTCACAGACAACTTTCCAGAATTTTGGCTCCACTCTAAATTAGTCATCTCTATGGCAACTTGTGTTAGTGGGATGTCTGACAGATTTTAGGGTTAACTGACGTTGAGTTTTAAAATCAATTTTTTTGACTCTTGACTCTTGAACCTTGAACCCAGTTGACTTTTAATGAAATTTCTAACGAAGACAGACCCAATCTTTGCCGATTTTACCGGAGCCAAATGAAGGTCACCTCTTGTTTTTGTGGCTGTCAACCCCCTAACTCTGACCTCATTAGTGCACACAGAACCCTTTGAACGACATTATGTGAGGTGTTCTGGAAATGTCTAAAGTCCAGCATTTTAATTACTCAACCATTACAGTTTCAATCTTCCCAAAACTAAAGATGATCGTTAAGATATTAATGTGAATTCAACTATTAGGACAACAGTGAGAGAGTGATACAGCTGAAGAAGAGAGAGAGAAATTGATTATTGTGTTATAGCCTGGGTATCGGGGCTGTTTTTACAGGGCAGGTACGGGGGATAGTGTTTCGAGAGTCCATGTCCCTATTTTAACTCTCAAACTTATCTTATGGCTTCTGAAAAATCAAGCACTCCATATTGTGCCTTCATCAGGCAGGTCAGTGTGAGAAAGCACAAGGGCGGAGTGTCCAGGTCAGGGCTGGGGCAGTACTCCAGAGATGAAACATTCTTGAGACTCCAGGAAGATACTTTTGATGAATAATTCATTTTTTCAGTGTCCTTAAAATAGAACAAAAGATTGCAATGTGTAGATACCTAAACCAGCAGCATGCTAACTTACATCTCTGAATTGTTCAGTGGGCGTTTAGCAGCATTACATTTAAAAAGACCCACTGAGCCGATAGCCTTAAGAGAATCTGCACATTGTTACGTCAAATAATATTGTTGCTTTGATCACGATTGATTCCCAACTTCAAATAAATTTTGTCTCTAGAAATCAAAAGATTTTGCTACTGAAAAGCAAGAACGAGGTCGAGAGACAGAGACACAAATCAGGGCATGGCTCTTGACTGGAAGTACAACATGTTTAAAGTGGAGCACACACGGTAGCAGACTCTCCAATATTGTATTTTTGATTATATTGTCTCGGGCAGCCAAGACTTTGGCATTGATGTTTCGGACTAATTAGTAAATAAAAATTATTTTAAACTGTGCAATAGTTACTTTATTGAATTTAGCTCATTGAATTCAAAGGAGATGTATTGGGAATTCACTGCAAATTCCAGTGCAAAATAAAGACATAGTTGAATTGTCGACTCTTGCTGGTGGTGAGTTTGGAGGCCAGAAGTTAATTAGATCAGAATATGGTGACCCTAAACCCTGAACTGAATCGTGGAACATCTCTGCAGGAGTTCCTCAGGGTAGTGTCCTAGGCCCAACCATCATTGGCTACTTCATCAATGACCTTCCCTCCATCATCAGATCAGAAGTGGGGATGTTCACTGATGATTGCACAATGTTCAGCACCGTTCGCGACTCCTCAGATACTAAAGCACTCCACGTTCAAATGAAGCAAGATCCGAACAATATCTATCATTCTGAAGAAGATACATGTCGGAATCAAAACGTTAACTCTGTTTTCTCTCCACAGATGCTGCCAGACCTGCTGAGTTTCTCCAGAAATTTCTGTGCTTGTCTCCAAGTATTCAAGTTTGGGCTTATGTACCAAGTAATAAGTGCCAGGCTGTAACCATCTCCAATAAGAAAGAATCTAACTACCGCCCCATGACTTTCAATGGCATTACCATCACTAAATCCCTCACTATCAACATACTGAAGTTTTAATTAACCAAAAATTCAACTGTCTCACAGTATAAATACTGTAGCTGCAAGAGCAGGTCAGAATGGGCTTGTTGTAACCCCTCAGCATGCAGAGCAAGGAAAACTCAGGAGAGACAGAGATTGAGGAACTCTACAAACTGGTCCTATCCAACAGATAGGATGTACGTGGTCCCTGTTAGGAGAAGGATAAAGCCTGTTGGAAGAACACCACACCCTGCAATTCCACTTCAAGCCACTCACCATCCTGGCCTTGGAAAAACATTGCAGTTCTTTCACTGTTGGTCAAAATCATGGAATTCCCTCCCTAACAGCATTGTGTGTTTAGCTGCACCACATGGACTGCAGCGGTTCAAGAAGTCAGCTCACAATTATCTTCTCAAAGGGCAATGCCAGATAGGTGATAGTAGCTGGCTTGGTCACCAATGTCCAAGTTTCAATGATAAATAAGCAAAACATGGTGGATAATAAGAAAAGTACATCTTTGTTAATTTGTTGGATGTAAGCATTGTTGGCAAGATACAGCAATTAAATCAAGGGATTTGGAACAAGAAATATATCGATAAAACATCAGAGCAGAAATAGGTCGTGAGGCTGTGGCTCAAGTATTCTGTATACAAATGCATAGGGAGATTAATAAAATAGATCAAATGAGTTGCTGCAGAAAATTCAACTTGAATTGTTGAGATGAGATTGCAGTAGACAGAACTGGGAACAAAATATTCCTGATTATACACAGGGAGGATAGGAAAATGGTGGGGAAGAAGCTTCAGTGATTAAGGATGAAATGGCTTCAATGATTAGAGAAATAAAGAAAGCTGTGCATTTATACAGCACTTTTCCTGACCAGCAGACATTTGAAAATACTGTAGAAACTAAGTTTTTGTTGCTCAGTAATAGAGGAAAGGTGAGAGCCAATTTGCACACAGCAAGCTCACACAAATATTAATGTTGGAATGAGCAGGTCATCTGCTTATTAAAATAATTCACTGAAATAATATCTGCACTCTGAGGTTGTTACAAAGTGGAATTACACAATTTAGGAATGGTATCCTTAAATTTAGAAGCTTGGGAGTGAGTACATTGAAGTCTTGCAAAGAGGTACCGATTGGCTAATTCAGAGAAACTATTTCTGTTGGTTAGGGGTTTAAGAAGAACAAGTATAGTCTAATCATTAGAGCCAGACCTCACACGAGTCAAATTAACAAATGTTTTGACACAAGAGGTGCTGTACATTTGGAGGTCTTTCACAAAAAGCAACTGATACTAGATCAGTCACTCATTTTAAATGTGAGATTGATGTTTTTTTTATTACCCAAAGGAATTAGCGATATAGGATAGGGGATAGAAAGTTGGGTAGCAGGTCAGCCATGATTGTGATTGGCAGAATAGGGTCAAGGAACTGAATGGCCTCCCCTTGTTTCATTTATCTTTTGGTGCCTGTTTAATCCTTTCCTATTAACCATTGGATGTAACATTATATGCACCAGGAATAAAGTACTCCAGATATTTCATAACCAACTTGTTTGGAGATGTTGTGATACACCTCTGAAGGAGGTGGTACTCAAACCCAAGCCTTCAGGCTCAAAGATAGAGACAACTGCCACTGTACCACAAGACCCACTTCATTACATATTCTACATATAATGCAAAATAATTCCCTCATTCTAGGCCACTCAAACATCAAAGTTCACCTCCATCTACTTAACATTCAAGTCTGGTTTTATCAAAATTCTGAGCTGCAGGCATTCTTTCCAGAGCTCCTGAGCTCCTGTGTGTTGCTTCCTAGCAACAGTCAATTAAGTGTGTGAATGCGCTGTGTGTCTATCAACAATCTGGGTGCATATCTGCACAGTCTACATATGTGTGCATTTATGTATGTCTTAGCATGTATACATGTGTGTGTGTGAGTGCATGAGAGTGAGTGCTTGTGTATCAGGGCAAGTGTGTTTATTTGTGTGTGTGTGTGTACGTGTGTGTGTGTCTGGGCAGGGGACAGTCTGGGCAAAGGGAGGGGGTCAGTCCAGGCAGGGTGGCCATGTCCTGGGTTACTTTAAGATCCAGGTGGATGCTGCAGTAAAAGTTGTCAGAGTGTTTTCTCTAAAAGAGAGAAGGATATTTTTCACCCAAGCATATCTTGTGGTGAGGTTTTCAGAGTTCTGAAGAAAGGTCATTGTATCTGAAATGTTAACTCTGCTTTCTCTCCACAGATGCTGCCAGACCTGCTAAGTTTCTCCAGTTATTTCTGATTTTGTTTCAGATTTCGAGCATCATCAATTCTTTGGTTTTTTGCCCAATTCTACTGTGTTATGGTGACTGTTTCCTCGGGATCTTTTAATCAGAGATCATTTAGTAAAACCTGTCTCATTATACTCCATGCCCTGGTCCTGGCCTTTCACAGTGCCTTGACTTTAGGGTAATATTAACATGATGAAGGTCAGATTAGGTGTCACCACATTTTAAAATTTAATTCTTTTAATTTCTTCCTTTTCTCAGTCAGCTCCTTGTTTGTGGTTCTTATGATTGACAGAACATCTTACGTTTGATGGGCCTTTCAGATATCAGAGGCCAAGAGGCAGGAGAATAAACTCAGTCAGGAGGATGGCAAAAGGAATAACATTCCTTAGTATAACTGATAGCCCTTTAGGGAACTGGGGCAAGGTGGTGGATGACATTTACCTACTAAACAAGACAATTTCCTTGCTCAGGCACAAACTGAGAATCCAGAGAGCTGGAGCTGCCTATACATTCCTAAGGTCAATTAGAGGTGAATGGAGTGCTTGTAATTGCCTTAACAACCCTAGACACTGTGCACGCTGCTAAACTCCACTGAGAGAGAGCTACAATGACAATTTGATATCTTTACCTGAGCTGTTATAAATGCAGAACACAATGATTTATAACGGAAATGAGAACAAGGGTTAGGAACAGGTGCAAGATTTTAAATATATTGACATCACAATCTATTAAAAAAGCACACCCAAGGAAAGTGGTGAATTATGGACAGTTAAAGCTGCAACCCAGCATTTAAATTGGTTACTTGTATGCCCTGTTTTACTGAATGTCATCAGTAGTTTAACTTCCAGCATTAACGTGAATGTTGAGCAGCAGGTAACGCAATGCGCAGTCACTACATTTAGTCATTTCCCATCTTGACATTGTAACTTGCTGGATTCCTGGCACTTGACATTCCTGCTTTGAATCCTAATGGATTTCTACACTCATTAGCCCCAGTCAAAATCAGCCAGGCCTTTTTTCTAATGGGATGCGGCATCAGAAATGCAATTAAAAACAAAATAATCACAGAGTCACTTCAGATTATTACAAATGCCTTCAGGCCCCAGTTGAACTGAAATGTAATTCTGCTCTTTGTACAAGGATGATTTGGCACTGAAATGCTGCAGACACTGCAAAATATCACACACAGAAGGATTACAGCGTGCAGCTAGATGGGGCACAGGGAGAGAGGGGGTGAGAATGGAGGGGGTGGATGAAGGTATTACCACAGTGTCACTCTCCCGTTGTTACTGGCAACTTGTTTATCATCATCATCATCATCAATGAGATGCTGTAACTCTGAAACATCATGGGTTCATACAGCATACTTGGCTGCCATTCGGCCCTCTTGCTCCTGTGTTGATATCCTGCTCTGCATTTAGAGAAAAGCAGTCTGAATTTTGCCGGTTTACAAGTACAGCCAAACTGTGGGGCTAAGCAATGGAGGTGAAATTTGTTATTCTGAATGTGTGAGATACACTCCTCTCTCAATGTCCATTTTTGTCATACTTAATGGTCACAGTATTGCCCAAAGCTGGAATAAGGAGGTGCAGATGGGTGGGGTGAGGTGGGGGTGGAGAAAGAGAATATTGGGAGATGGGGGTAGGAGGAGTGAATAGGGTTGGAGGAGAGGGTGGGGAGTTGGGGTGACTATTGGGGTTGGGTGTGGAGTTGGTGGGGGGGCACAGGTAAAATAGCTCAACAACAATTAGACTCAAGACCAGAACAATCTGTTTCAGTTGGTTGAGGGGAGAGTGCTGGCCAGGTCACTGGGGAGAATATCCTGTTCTTCTTCAAATCGTGGACCAGGGTATTTCATAGCATCAGAGGGCATCATCTCAGGAAGAGGTCACACATTTAAGAGTGAGATGAGGAGGAACCCCTTCTCTCAAAGGGGAGTGAATCTGTGAAATTCTTTACCACAGTGCTGATGAAGTCGGTCATTAAGTCTCCCCAATGCTGAGACAGGTAGATTTTTAATCAGGAAAGGGGATCAGGGATATGGGGAAAGCAGGAAAGTTGAGGATCAGCCATGACCTCAGTGAATAGTGGACAAACTCAATGGGCTGAATGGCCTATATCTAATGATCAAATGGGTAATGGCCTAATTGCTTCAACTTTGCTTCGTGAGACAAGACCTACATCACAAAATGATACAAGACTTTCCCTAGACTGCTACTAACACAATTATATCCTTTTTCAAATAAGGAACCCAATAATTTCCTTGTCTTGTCAATTCCTGGGAGAGAAAAGTTATGTCCCAAACTTCCACTTGTCTTCCAGCTTCCTTGCTGCGTGTGCTTGCCAATGTCTTGTGATGACTGTACAAGGACACCCAGATCCCACTGGGCCACATTCCTCTGGATCAGTTGCTCCTTGAACTGCGTGGCTTATTGGGTCATTTCAGAGGGCAGTTATGAGCCACCCACATTGCTGCTGGTCTACAGTCACATGACAGCCAGACTGGGTAAGGACAGGAGATTTCACCTCCTAAACAGCACTAGTGAACCAGATAGATTTTTACAGCAATCTATGGTAGTTTCACAGTCACAAGCTTCTACAGCACATTTTTAAAAATATATTGAATTGCACCTGCCACCTTGTGGGTTTTGAGCCCATGTGCTGGGAGCATTTCGTTGGAACACTGAATAACCAGTCCCAGTGACATCACCACAACACCAGGGGAACAAGGTTGTGCTGAATTGGAAACAACGAACAGGCTTGGCCTCTTTTTTTCAGAAGACAAAGGTCTTTAAGAACATAGAGGGGTCTGATAGATAGATTCCCAGAAAATGTTTCCGTTCATGGCTGAGACCAGAATTAGAATCCATAAACAGTCAAAAATAAATTCAATCAAGAATTCAGGAGAATGCTCTTTCCCCAGAGAGAGTGGTGAAAGTTGTGGGACTTTCAGCAGGTGAAACATTACGAAGAGGCTGGATAAATCCAGGAAGGATAGAATGAGATGTTGATGGGGCAAGGCGAAGGGGAGTGGGAATGATTTGTGTCGAACAGTCTAATACCTAGAGAATGGACCAGTTGGACCAAATAGACTGGAAATGCTAATTAATATTTTGTAACATTGCATTTCAAAACAATTCATCTTACTTGCAACCTTCAAGTTTGTTTGTAAGGCACTACATTGGTTCAGGTAATTTACTTTATGCTATACTCCATTTTAAAGACATTTTGTTTTCACAAACATGCAGATCTCTGAGGAACAGTGTGTACTTGGGAACCTGTACATGTTTACCTCAATCAGTAACCATGGTAATACCTATCAGTAAACATTTTAACCAGCTTATTAGATCTAACCTTCTATCAATCCTGTAGGATCATTTCATAATCCTAAACAGTCCAGGCAAATCACTGTTGAACCTTCTGTATTCCAGGGCTTTCACCTACATTCCAGCAAATACACAGTTATCACTCCTTGTAATATAACCCTAGAAGTCCTGGAGACATTGAAATGAATCCAAACTGTACTCCTTGCAAGGTGCATATATCAGTTTAAAGTTATAGTATGCAGAATAGGTTTCTTATAGCTGTAGCAGAGTAAATTACAAAGAACATCATTCTACTAATTCTTGTGATTTTTTTTACCTCTACGTTTGAATGATCTTTTTAAGGTGCTTGAATTCCTAAATCTATTTGGACCTCCATTGTTCCCAGTTTCTTCGCTATTTAAATAATACTCAGAACTGACCATGTTTGGTTCAAAATGGATGTCGTCATACTTACGCATGAAATCCAACTACTGCAGCTTTACACACATGCTTAATCTCTCAATGTTTCCTACAGTACTCTCCTATGCTGCTTATAATGCCACCTATTATTATGGTATCAGCAAACTTAGCGGTGAAGCTCACTAATATTGGTATCTGGGTTGTTAATAAATATTGCGAACAGTTGGAGCCTAAGCATAGATTCTTCCAGGGCAGAACTAGTCGACCATTCTGGCTAAAATAAATATCCATCTTCTGACTTTTATCACCAAACCAATCTTCTAATCAGATCAGCAATTTGCTTTAATTCCACAAGTTTTAATTTTAACTAACAGTCTCTCCTGGAACCTACTTGAGTGTCTTCTGGAGGTTCAGATATACGGCATCTGTAGAGATCCCTCTGTTCGCCACATTAATTACTAACCAAAAAAAATCAAGTCGGTTCATTGGGCATGATTTACCTGTGACAGATCCATGTGAGTTCTCTCGAATCAAGTCAAAATGTATCAGTCAGATCCTCAGTCACGCTGCCAGTAATTCTAGATTCCATTAACTTCTCCACCACAAACATTGAACATACAGCTTAATATTTCCCACTTCTCTCAATTTTGCCTTTCTGTAATAATGGAGTTAAACGCACAAGTTTCCAATTCAGTTTCTTGATTAGAAAGAGTTTTGGAAGATTATAACTGAAACATCTGCAATTCCCTTTAGAATCTTGTACAATCAAATCCTATAGATTTCTCAATCTTTACTGCCATTATATTTTCTAGTATTTTTGCTTCACTTAAGTTTGATGAATTCTGGTCCTCAATTCAATATTATTTTGCCTTAAGTGTCAGGTACATTATTCTCTTCCTCTTCTGTGAAGACATTTGTGGACATCACTGGCTCGGCCAGCATTTATTACCCATTCCTAATTGCCCTTGATAAGGTGGTGGTGAGCTGCCTTCTTGAACCATTGCAGTCCACCTGCTGTAGGGGACCCACAAAGCCATTAGGGAGGGAATTCCAGGATTTTGACCCAACAACAGTGAATGAAAGGTGATATATTTCCAAGTCAGGATGGTGCATGGCTTGAAGGGGAACTTGCAGGTGGTAGCATTCCCAAGTATCTGCAGTCTTATCCTTTTAGATGGAAGTGGTCGTGGGTTTGGAAGGTGCTGTCTAAGGAGCCTTGGTGGGCTACCGTTGTGCATCTTGTAGATAGTACACACTGCTGCTATCCTGCATTGGCGGTGAAGTGTCAAACTTCTTGAGTGTTATTGGAGCTGCTCCTTGGCAAGTGGGGAGTATTCCATCACACTCCTGACTTGTGCCTTGTAGATGGTGGACAGGCTTTGAGGAGACAATTATTTGCTGAAAGGTTCTCAGCCTCTGACTAGTTCCTATAGCCAACGTATCTCTATGGTAAGAAAAGTACACTTTCTTGTCAATGGATGTTGAAAGTGAGAAAGCAATCGCTCAGCCAATCTGCCATTTCTTTATGTCCATTTATAATTTTATCATCACTATTGTGAAAGGTCCCCATTAATCTTAATCACCTTTCTCTCATAGTAAAACTGTGAAATCCATGTGTTAATCCTGCTGTTCTTCACAAGTTTCTTTTTCCATTCCCCTGCGCAACATAACAATTTTGTCTTCCTTTGCTGTTCTTTATATCTTTTTACAGTCACCAGGATAATGCCATCATTTTCATTATTGTGAATGCTTCCATTTCATTTTACACTTGTCTCTCACTTTTTTTGTGGAGCATTGCTGTTGTATTTGTAAGTAGGTCTCTTTTCCCTTAGAGGTATATACCAGACCTGCATGAAACAAATTATTTTTGAATGCCTCCCACTGTTCATCAGCTGTTTTACCAAATGTACCTGTTTTCAACAGTTTGTTTCCATTAGTCTCCATCTTATGTGATTGGCTAAAGTTAGCATCACCAACATCTACAAAGTTTACTAGCTTAGCAGTTTCTCCTGTTAAAAGCAAATCTGGAATTGAATATTACAATCACGGTGAGATAAATACTGTCTTGCTGTTAAGTTATTAACTGGATCTGTCTCCTGTCTCATTATTAAATCCAATAAGGCCGGGCCTCTTGTTGGTTCCAGAAGGAAAAACTACAGACAACTATTTTCAATGCACTGAAGAAAATCACCATCTTTCTAAACCCAGCCACTCTGCTAACCCTAAATCTGTATAAAAATTTATGTCTCTTTTGGAAACAAATTTGTTTTAGCTACTAGCTTCTAGTCTCTGAATTTAAAAATCCTGTCACTCCATTGTTGCTAACAAGCTGTTTGTTGATAATTTTTCAAATTCTCTCAGTTTAATCATCTAGATTATGTTGTTTTTTTTATTTTATTCACTCACAGGACATAAACATCTCTGGCTAGACCATCATTTAAGGCCCATTGCTAAAAGAGGGCAGTTCAGTATCATCCACATTTGGAATTACACATAGGCCAGACCAGGTAGAGATGGCAGTTTCCTTCCCTGAAGGACATTAGTGAACCAGATAGGTTTTCTCCCGACAATCAACAATGGCTTCATGGTCATGGCAGAATTTGAACCCCTGTCCCCAGAAGATTAGATGAGCTTCAGGATTAATAATCTAGCGATAATACTACTAGACCATTACCTCCCCAAGCAATGATTGCTATGTGACCAGCAGGGAAGAAGCAGTAATGTGGACAGTTTCAGTTCTGACTAGTACTGGCCATTTCCAAGTTTTACTGTCTTTTTCCTTCAGGGATAAGAATTGAATGTTGTAGCATTTCTTGTTTGCGCACTGTTGATTGGCCCCAGCTGATCTTGTAGCAGAGAAACAGCCAATTTCCCACATTCTACCTGATCATTTTTGGTCCATTCTTCAAACCTAATCAAACAGAAATTACTAAAGAAACTCTGGCAGCACCTGAGGAGTGAAAGCAGAGTTAACATTCTGAGTGCAGTGTAACTTTTCTTCTGAAAGGTGTTGGAGGAACATTTTAGTTGCTTCCTGGACAGAGTTTCCATTTGTTCACTGTTACACCTTGCCATCATCCCATTCTCATCCCATTTGAAGACTATCAAACTGTAAAACAAACTGGCTTACTGTACTCTCCAAAGATTCAAACCCCTTCTCCATTTTTTTTAATGCATGAGGGCAAACGTGTACCATTTAATCTGTCTACATTGTTTCATTTGCCAACAATGCCAAATCACTTGTGAATAAAAGGAATAAAAGTTGATTCTATTTCACCTTAAGGTTCAGCGCAGTGCTGATTGCCGATCCGTTTTGACAGACGAGGCATGGACAATATGGTGGGAAGTAAAGTGAAGGCTGTAGTGTATCAGAACAAAGAGAGTAGGGGTGGGCCAGATTGATTAAGGTGACACTCTTAAGAAAAATTATATCCAATTAGGTTTAATTCTTTGCTGTGCTCCTGTGTTCTCTCTTGGCCTTTATTATGATGGGATTACAGCAGTAATTATTTTGAAAGGACCAAACTATGACTTGAAAACTATCCCAAATTCATCAGTTACATTGATTATTGTGTAACGCCATTATGATGACAGAAATCCAACTTCAGCTATAACCTCACGCATTCCTTCTAGCAGTTTTCATTTTTCTTGTGGGCATGTTTTAGTAGAAAAGGGGCAGGAGTCCTTTTAAGTATTCTGAAAATGTCAAAAATGATCCTTTTCTGGCATGCTGAGATCTGGTGACAAAGAGGATACTGTAAATGGAGAAATACAACTAGCTTTCAACTGAAATCGATTTGTTTCAGTTTTATTTTGCACTGTCGACATAAACAGTTGCTAGAAATGCAAAGAGCTTGGCAGGTATGTTAGAAGTTAATAATGGCACCAGGCACTGGAGAAGGCAGATCTGAGGGATTATTGGCAGTGTGTTGGAAAAATTGCATTAACAGTGCAGGGAATTGAAGAGCAACATCGCTGAGGTTGCTCTTCGGCTTGACACAGTGGATTCTGCCTCTGCCAATTGTTAGAAATTGGATCATTTTCCATTGGCAAATTGTCACTCTCTGTGAATAAAACCGGGCCATTCTGAACCTGGATAGGGTGCCACTGGGGTTCATGTGCAACACGATACCGCACAGCTAGCCTGGTACCCAGAGGAAAATCACCACACAAACTAAACTAAAGTAAAGTAGTAGGTAAGGCAGATGAACTTAGGGCTTGGATTAGTACCTGGGAGTGTGATGTTACTGCTATTACTGAGACTTGGTTGAGGGGAAGGGCAAGATTGGCAACTAAATATCCCAGGATATAGATGCTTC
>NC_063365.1:25857576-25904892 GCF_021869965.1 Rhincodon typus
CAGGTCATGTTACAGTTGTATAGGACTTTGGTTCGACCACATTTGGAATACTGCGTACAGTTCTGGTCGCCACATTACCAAAAGGATGTGGATGCTTTGGAGAGGGTGCAGAGGAGGTTCACCAGGACGTTGCCTGGTATGGAGGGCGCTAGCTATGAAGACAGGTTGAGTAGATTAGGATTATTTACATTAGAAAGACGGAGGTTGAGGGGGGGACCTGATTGAGGTCTACAAAATCATGAGAGGTATAGACAGGGTGGATAGCAAGAAGCTTTTTCCCAGAGTCGGGGACTCAATTACTAGGGGTCACGATTTCAAGGTGAGAGGGGAAAAGTTTAAGGGAGGTATGTGTGGAAAGATCTTTTCGCAGAGGGTGGTGGGTGCCTGGAACACGTTGCCAGCGGAGGTGGTAGAGGCGGGCACGATAGCGTCATTTAAGATGTATCTAGACAGATACATGAATGGGCAGGGAGCAGAGGGATACAGTTCCTTGGAAAATAGGCGACAGGTTTAGATAGAGGATCTGGATCGGTGCAGGCTTGGAGGGCCGAAGGGCCTGTTCCTGTGCTGTAATTTTCTTTGCTCTTTGTTTCTTTGTTCTATATGATTCAGATTCATTTCTATTGTAATTCACTGTGATTCCTGTATGGAGAATCTGTTTAACCAGGTGACAGGAAACCTGCAGGATCAGGTGGAAATGTACGCACTCTGTGAAATCATGTGGCTATGGGCTCCAGATTATCTGAGTGTCACACCATCACCCCTTACCTCTTCATCCCCACCCCCACCCTAAGGTCAATGCTAAAAAGCGCCATCACATAAAGAATGGTCAATTTGGTGAGATCCATGATGTATTGTAACTTTAACCTAACTGGAGTGACATGATAAGACGAAGGAAGATGGCAGTAATTTAAATCTACTCATCTCACAGGTCATGGCTATGAAACTATCAGTGAATCTTGACCTTTACTGCTGCTTTGGATGCATTAGCTTTGAGCTGAAAGTTGGATGCGCTGAATAATTGTAGAGAGGCTAGGAGCCTTGTCCATGTGAATCGTTTAGGAGAAGTGGAAATTCACGAGGCCAGCTGTGATTAACACAACTTACTGTGAGAAACCGTGCCCTCCTGTGGTTGGACAGCCTTATTACACAGTCTCCCCTTGTCCCAGTGAAACATGTTGGACTTATTTCATGTGCTGCCCATCTGAAGTCACACAGAATGTGCGTGTAGTCTGAAAACTACCCTTGATCAATGTGATTTCATTTACTGCTTCATTATAAATGTTCTCAGCAAGCTTGGTTCTCTTGCAGGTTGTGATCTGAATCTCACTCAAGGATTGGACAACTCAGGAGATCTTTTGGTTCGGGTGTTGAACAGGAAGCTTTTTTCTCCTTCCTGCAATGTGGACATGTTCAGAAAAGTTATAATGTACTTGGGACCTGGGTCTCCCATTCGCTGCAGATTGGACATATTGCAGCCCTGCTGTTAAAGGGTATTAGTGTTTCCAACACTTTAAACTGAGCAGATCATTTTATGTTTTTCCTTTGGGGAAACTTTCATTCCATCTGTAAAGTCAAAATGCCCCGAGAGGGAGAGAGTGCATGCACCGTATCAAGCAAATAAACCTCAATGTGTGCATTTCTTTGTATGATGGATTTTCACATGTCAAATCAAGAAAAAAACGTTCATATCATTGCTCCTTAGACTCAACTGAGATGAGTTCTGAAACAATCTGTCATTCACTCGCTCAGAACTACCCATCAGTATTGTTATGTGATGAGGTATATTGTGTTCTCGAATGTCAGTGCTGGGGAATTCTATCAAACACTCCCAGCATAGGTGCAGCACAGGATAGAGAAAAACTCCAACATTACGGTCCCATCAAACTCCACCTCCCTGAGGTTAAGTGACCCATTCCAACTCCCCAAAACCTGTCCACCATCAGCAATGCACAAGTCAGGAGTGTAATGGTGCAGCTCCAAAGCACTCAAGAAGCTCAACACCATCCAGGACATAGCAGAGATAACAAGGTGTAGAGCTGGATGAACACAGCAGGCCAAGCAGCATCAGAGGAGCAGGAAGGCTGACGTTTCGGGCCTAGACCCTTCTTCAGAAACAAAGCAGTTCACTTGATAGGCAACACACCTACCAACATTCACTCCCTCTACCACCAACGCTCAGCAGCAGCAATGTGTACCATCTACAAGATGCACTGCAGAAATTCATAAAGGATCCTCAGACAGCACCTTCCAACCCCACACCCACTTCCATCTAGAAGGACAAGGGCACAGATACATGGAAACACCACCACCTTCAAGTTCCCTCCAAGCCACTCACCATCCTGACTTGGAAATATATCGCTGTTCCTTCACTGTCGCTGGGTCAAAAACCTGGAATTCCCTCCCTAAGGGACATTGAGGGTCAACCCACAGCAGGTGGACTGCAGTGGTTCAAGAAGGCACCTCACCCCCACCTTCTCAAAGGCAACTAGGGATGGGCAATAAATGTTGGTCGAGCCAGCGATGCCCACATCCCACAAAATGAGTACATTAATAAAAATAGCAACTAGAGACAAGCAATAAATGCTAACCAAGCCAACAATACCCACATCCTCTGAAATAATTTGTTTTTTAAACCATCCTAACTTGTACATTGTGCCTGAGTCAAAAGACTGAAATGTCCTGTCTGATGGCAGTATTTGGGGAACAACAGCACACAAACTGCCAATGATCAAGAGGCAACCCAGCAACTCATTATCTCACACAATTGTGAATGGCCAATAAATGCTGGCCATTCCATTGATTCCTCGGTTCCATCATTGAGTAAATAAATAAATGCTGATTTGTTATTTTCTTATTATTTCGTGGGATGTGGGCTTATCAGACTGGGTAAGCATTTATTGTCCATCCCTAACTGCCCTTAAACTGAATGGCTTGCTCAGCCATTTTGAAGGGCAGTTGAGAGTCAACCACATTTCTGAGGGTCTGGAGTCACATGTAGGCCAGACCAGGAAAGGATGGCAGATTTCATTCCCTGGAGGTCATCAGTGAACCAGACTTTTTTGACATTTGATGATGGTTACATGCTTGTCATTAAACCAGCTTTTAATTCCTGATTTTAAGTTGCAATATCCACCCACGTCCCTAGAATGTTCTCCTAGTTCTCTGGATTCCTCCTCCAGTGATATTGGAACTCCAGCACAGACTTCTCCATATTGAAACAACATGTAATAACAATTCCAATACCTTTTGTGAAGCTTCCAAAGGCAGTTTTGTAGAGAACACCAGAATTGTAAATAATATGAATGTAATTTCATTAATACATTAAGCCTGTAATATTCATCATTTTTCATGGTTTGCTGTGAGCAAAGATCTGTCTGATCAACAGTGAGGCCAAAGGTCCCCACACGCAATAGGCGTCAGACTCTTGCTCATTTATTGCCTCACAGTTGACACCTCAGAATAATGAAGTCAATGAGAAATGGATTTATAATTAGACTATGAGAGCTTGTCAGGAGTTAACAATTCCAGCAGACATTAAGCAGAATTAATCAAGTGCTGTCTTCAAAAACAACTACAAGCTGAGATCAAAGACAGAAATTAACGAAATCATTGTGAATAATGAGTGTTTATACAATGTAGTAAGTGCTCCACAGGGGAATACTTTCAGCAATGGTCAAAATGATAAAACTTTATTGGGTTAATTTTTTGATATCAACAACTCAGTGTAGCTTTCAGGTTCAGGCTTGGCTACTCTAACAGCTGGTCTGCAAGTCTCTCTTGCAATGGGTTTGGTAATCTGAGGCAAGTGAATTCCCTCTCTCCAAACCAGCAAAGCAGTGGTCCTGTAAACCAGGAGACGGTGTCTCTCGAACATCACTGCAGCTGCAGGCCAGCTTGCTGTGCCCTCCCTTTGTTACAGAATCACAGAAAAGTTACTGCACAGAAGGAGGCCATTCAGTCCATCTCACTGACCTTCTCAATTACAAAACCATCCATCTTTGTTTGTGAGCCCAGGTATGCTACTCAATCACATTTCATTTTGAGATGCTTCTAGAAGAGTATTTGAATCTGAATTAGAACAAAGTTTGGTCTATTGCAAGATAATGTAAACCATTCTAATTTGGGATATTCTTCTGTGTTTTTCTCCTGTTTAATGACACTCCTTAATTCCAAGCCTCAGTGTCAGTTTGATGTAAGTCAATACATTTCTCTCAAACAGAGAAAGATGGACAATTCCTGAACAATACCTTTCGTGAAGCTTGGGTGGTGTAAGTGGGAGGTGTGACCGTAAGCAGTTAACTTCAGCTCGAAGTTTGACACACTAGAAGCCAGTCAAGGGCTTTTATTTTCTTGCGAACCATTTCACCTCATGGTCCTTTTTCCTACAATCTGATAATAGCTCTGGCAAGGAGAGATGTTGGTAAAGAAAAGCTGACAAAGTGTAACAGCTAGCAGCTTGGACGTGTCAGGAATATCACAGACAGAGGAGACAGTTAAAGATTTTCACATCATCTCAGCGTCAAACATTTTGAGTGGTTCTTTGCAAATGGCAGATGGGTCAAGAGCATGGTCATATTTCAGCAGCACAAGGCCCAGTTGACCAGCTCACTGGCCAAGCAAACCTTCATGTAGACAACCATCAGGACATACATTTCAAGAAGACAGGTAATTCGACAGCGCGAACCAACATCCAGTGAATTTAAAAACAAAACCAGTTGAGCCGTTCTTAATTATCTTGTTTAATATGAACACATTTCCAAAAAGGGAAGGGGGTCTGGAGGAATAGATTTTTGAACAGGAAGCAGAAACGTTAAAAAGAAACAGATGCTGTGGATGAAAAGTAGGGCAGCAGATTGCTGCCTGTTTGGAGTTTGAAGTGGGGGATTCAAGTGAACGAGTCAGACCAAAACACAGGCAAGTTTCTTTAGCAAGAGGGGCATGAGAAAAAGCAACTGAAATATTAACCTTCCCTTTGGTTTGACTTGGCACCCCTGAAGAACATGGCCACTCAGAGTCGTCCTGTGGGTCTGAGAAGAACATGCTGTGAGTTAAGGGAGGAGCAATGTGGGAGAGCTACATGTTACTATCAATCTCCTTCACAGTCTATTTAGCATGTACAGCATGAATCAAGAAAAGCCGATGGGTGAGAAATAATGATGTTTTATTTAGTTGCTGCACATGAAACCATTGATTAGTACTGAAGATCAACAGATCAGATCAAGCCAGTAAAAGGACACGGCTTGTGTCCATGGCATATCTTTAGCTCCACAGTTTGTGTGTTGATTTGGAGATCACCATTCACAACAGGCTTCTTTTCTAGTGCATTTAGTTAACAGTTGCAGGCTGTATTAGTGACCACTTCTTAACAGCCTACTGTCTCCCTGTCAGATTTCCACTTGAAAAAAGAAAAGTCAAGTTTTAGATTGGGCAGTGTTTGCACCCTTACAGAAGGAAGAGTGAATTTTATCAAAAGATAGTCTGTCATTTCAGCTGAATCAGTTTGAAAAATGCATTTTCACCACTCAGACTGAGCTGTTGTGACCCATCTCATTAAAAACCAAATAACGAGGCTGATCCAATGTCTTATCTTTATTTTTCAAAATAGCCCTGGCCTCAGTTATCTTGTCCAGCCCCACAATCCTCTGCGATCTCAGTTCTCCTTCCGTTCTCACCTCATCTGTGTCCCTGAAATAATTGCAATCGCTACCCCGCCCCCAACAAAACCACCCTCCAAATTTATGCATAGCCTTAAGCTGTAGAGATTCACGGTTTGAGAATTTCATCCATAAAGCTTGTTGCTTCTCTCTGCTCCTTCACGATATTCCTTAAATTGAAACTGCTTGACCATGTTTTTGGTCACTTGCCGAGATTTGTCTCAAGTGACACAGTGTCAAATTGTGTTTGAGAAAGTGCGTTGAAATGTTTTCCGAGGGTTTGAGGAACAATGTAAATATGATAAACTAAAACAAAGAACTGAGGATGCTGGAAATCTGAAACAAAACAGAACTTGTTAGGGAAACTCAGCAGGTCGAGCAGTATCTATGAAATGAAAACCAGAGTAAACATTTCGAAACCAGTGACTCTTCATTGGAACTGAAAGCACCTGGAAAAACGCGGTATTTATGCTGATGACAAGGAGTGGGGTAAGGGAAAGAATGAATAGACTCTATGGAGACAGCAGTGAGAGAAAAAAGGAGAGGTAAATAAAGGGATTGCTGATGATGAGTCGACAAAGCAATAATTGAGAGTGCTAATGAGACGTTTAAATGGTTCCAAATGGTTGACTGTGCTGGGAGCGACCTCGTACAAAACAGACCAACAGTTCAGGGGAAGGGTAACGAGGGGGCTCACATTCTGAAATTGTTAAACTCAATGTTGAGTCCTGAAGGCTGGAAGGTGCCGAAGTGGAAGATGAGATGTTGTTTGTCCAGCTTGTGTTGAGATTCACTGCAGCACTGCAGTGGGCCTGAGACAAATGTTGACCAGGGAACACATGGTGTATTGAAGGGGCAGGCAACTAGAAGCTCAGAGTCAATTTTACAGACAGAACGTAGGCTTTCAGTTTAAGTGGTCATTCAGTCTGCGCTTCATCTCCCCAGTGTCCCCACAGTCCAAAGATATGCTGGTTATGTGGATTGGCCATACTAGATTGCCCACAGTGTCCAGAGATGTGCAAGCTAGGTGGGTTAGCCATGGGAAATGCAGGGTTACAGGGATAGGGTAGGAGGGAATGTTGGATCTGGGTGGGATGCTCTTTAGAGGGTCAGTGCAGACCTGATAGTCTAAATGGCCTGCTTCCACACAGCAGGGATTCTATGATTTCTATGAATGTAGAGGAGACCATATTGTGAGATGCAAATAAAGTAGGTTGGTCTGAGTGAAGTGCAGATAAATTGTTGCTTCACCTGAAAGGTGTTTCTGGAGGCTTGGATACTGTGATTCCATGTGAAGGTACCATGAAGGTGTGGCGGACTGTTGGGAATGAAGGAGTGGACCAGGATGCCCCAGAGGGAATGGTCCCTCCGGAACGCTGACAATGAAGGGGAAGGGAATAGGTGTCTGGTGGGGACATCCTACAGGAGTTGGTAGAAATGATGGCTAATGATCTTCTCGATGCAGAAGCTGGTGGAGTGGTGAGTGCTGACCAGAGGGACCCTCTCGTTGTTGTGAGAGGGGAGGGAAGGAGTGAGGGCAGAAGTGGAGGAAATGAGTTGAACATAGCTAAAGGCCCTGACAACCATGGTAACAGTGAACCATCAGTTGAGTAAAAAGTTGGTCATTTCTGAGGCTCCCTCGTTGAAGTTGGCATCATCAAGGCAGATGCACTGAAGCACAGAAACTGGGAGAATGGGATGGAGTCCTTACAAGAGGTAGGGTTTGAGGATGTATAGTCCGGGTAACTGTGGGTGTCGGTGGGTTTATAGTGAATATTGGTGGCCAGTCTATCCCCAGACATAGAAACTGAGATGTCAAAGAAGGGAAGGAAGGAGTCAGAGATGAACCATGTGAAGGTGAGAGCGGGGTGGAAACTGGAAACAAAACTGTATGAATGTTTCCAATTCCAGACCAGAGAGGGAAGCAGCACTGACGATGTCTTTACTGTACCAGAGAAAGAGTTGTGAGGAGTGATACGAAGAGGATTGAAACAAGAAATGTTCCATGTACTCAACAAAATGGCAGGTGATGGCCTAGTGTATAATCACTAAACTATTAATCCAAAAATTCAGCTAACGTTCGAGGGGCTCGGTTTCAAATCATATCATGGCAGGTACTGGAATTTGAGTTCAATTAAGAATCTAATGAAACCATTCTTGGAAGAACCCAGCTGGTTCACTAAAGTCCTTGAGGGAAGGAAATCTGCTATCCTTATCTGGTCTGGGCTACATGTGACTCCAGGCCCACAGCAATGAGGCTGATTCTTAATCTCCACCTGAGTTATTAGGGATGGGCAATGAATGCTGGCCTAACCAGAGTTGCCACATCCTGTCAATAAATTAAAAAAGAGAGAGAGAGAGACAGGCATAACTGGGGCCCAAACCCATAGCCACATCTTTGACCTGAAGAAAGTGAGAGGACTTAAAGGAGAAGTTGATCAAAGTGAGAACAAGCTCAGCCAGGCAGAGGAGGGTGGTGGTGAATGCGGACATTAAGGCCTTCTCTCAAGGAAGAAGCAGAGAGCCCTGAGACCCTGTTGATAGGTGAAGGACATGTTGAGGGATTGTGTGTCCTTAATGAAGAGGAGGCAGTTGGTGCTGGCAGACTGGAAATTTTGAAACCGATGTAAGGTGTCAAATGTAAGTGGCAAGGGACCGGATGAGGGCTGATAAAATTGAGTGAAGGCTGGAAGAAACAATGGGTCTGTCCAGGCAAAGTTGTTTGTGGATTTTGGGAAGAAGGTTGAAACAGGCTGTATGGGATTGGGTGCCTATGAGCTGGGAGGCTGTAACGGGGAGATCCACTTATGAGAGGATGTTAGTGACTGTCGTTGAAATAATAGTTGATACTTGATGGTGGGATCATGATCCAGGAGAGATAGGAGGAGGTAAATCCGAGAGCTGGCACTCAGCCTCTGCAAGGTAGAGGTCAGTACGTCAGACAACAACAGCAAGACCTTTGTTGGTATGATTTCAAAGTCAGGCTGGGATCTAAGAAGACAGAGAACAATCAGTTCAGTGGGAGATAGGTTCAAATGGGTGAGGGGAGCAAAGAAATTAAGGTGACCAATGTCACATTGACACTTCTCCAGGAATAGTTTGAGCGCAATAGAGACCAGAGGGAGGAATCCAGGTGGAGAGTGTTCACAACAGGTTAAGGGTCAGTGGGACAGGGTGAAGCCTCATGTCCAAAGAAATAGGTATGGAGGTGAAGGCACTGGACAGAGTTTGACATCGTGTCATGCCTGAAATATGAGCTGCTGTTGTTGCCTTTAGAGTGATACTGTGTTCATTATTTATAATTAATTAGTAACATTGAATCTGGTGGAGGTCTGGTGCCAAAACAATGGGTAACCACATGACATTCTAAATGTTTTCTTCCTCCTCTATGACAATTTAACAAAAGAAATCTAAAGATATAGCCTGTTTTTATGCTGAAGCCTGGAGATTTAGGGAGCAGGCCTGGTCAGGTGCAGATATGGTAAAGGATTAATGCACAGAGTCCTTCCTAACTGAAATGACTCCACAGAAGCCGGGATCCCAACACCAAGTCACTACTTATTTACATGTGGAGAGTCCTGGACACTGATGCAGCTCCCTCAGAGCCAGCTCTCAGAGTGTTAAGAATCTCTGACACTCATGTTTATATCTGTAAGCCAGGGCTCCCTGATTAGACCAGGTTAACAGCCCCAATCAGGGAACTCATATGCTCTGAAGTCCACCTGGTTGACCTTATTACAATCACCACACTAAGCATCCCCAATTAGTGTCCAGGAATCTTTCCCCTCTACCAACAGGGATCCCAAATTAACAACAGGATAATCTGATCACATAGTAACCAAATCAGACTGTAACCCTAACCTAACCCTAACTAAAGGCATCAATAGGTATGTGGAGAAAGCAGGAACAGGGGACTGATTTGGACAATCAGCCAAGATCATATTGAATGGTGGAGCAGGCTCAAAGGGCTGAATGGCCTACTCCTGTACTATCATCTATGCCTCTATGTTTTTATCTTCTTACATTCTATGTAACCTTAAATCATCTTTAACTGGTTTATCTTACAAACACGATTCTCTTGTTGATATAACTACTAACTTTGTTTATAGCTAGTACACAGGCCCTGATCGTTGAAGATACTAATCTTGGACAAATAAATACTAAGATGATTTCCCTGCTTTTTTGTTAATTTAACCATTTATTCAAATAGAGCCACATGGTTAACCTGTGACCGATTACTGGTAGAATCCAGATGACAATTGTGAAACTCCAGCCCTTGATTTTGAATTCCATCTGTTTTCAAGAACATTGCTAGACATAAAGGGAAAAGACACCCTTCCATTCCCGAGAGTATTCTGTGATCTTTGATTTATCCATTGATTGTGCCATGATCTGTTTGAATGACTGCTGGAATGTTATAACAAATTACTACATGATTCCCAGGCTGTAGCTGAGCGTTCACCATCAGTATGGCATTAAAATGAGTTAAAATGTTGTTAATTGAAAGTCAAGTGTTGTCTCTCTCTCTCTCAAACCTTACACGGATGAATTGAGAGAGCACGTTTAACATTCATACGACGTGGTCTCTCTGTTCTGAACATAACGATAATATATATCATTATTTTATCCAGTAAGAGATACGCAGTGAGTCAAGTCTCCTGCTGACATGTTTTTCCAGCTGGTCTGCATGAAAGGGTGTGCAAAGGGGTAAAGGTGGGGATGATATATATTTAAAAATTGACAAAAGGAGGATAAAAGAAATTCTGAGAATTGATAATACAGCAACCATCACGTCACTCCCCTGAGCACAAACAGACCTCCTTACAAGACATTACCATGGCAACATCACCTGTTTAAAAAGCTTTTCTGCAAAATTCAGACCATGTATGAGTCTTATCACTAACTGAAGACCAAAGCAGGCAGAGTTAGGGGTAATAAGAGCTGACATTTTGTTCAGAGATTGTGGTTCTGACTAATTAGCCAACATCATTCTGATCACACACAGTTCACGTACACAGAAGCAGGAAGCCACTTATTGAAGGAACAGAATTCATCCTCGTCAGCACAATCCTCCTCAACAGCAGGTTTATATCGCACAGGATATCAGCAGCCTGCAAAAGGGTTAAAATAACAAACTGAACAATTCTGTTCAGAAATTGTGTCTTCTGAGACAATGTACAAAGGGGAAGAAATGAAGGTGAAGCAGAGCAGGCTGATCCTCTCTCTCCCCAACTGAATGGGAAGCTCTGCATTGGCTGCATGCTGGAAGCGGAAGCCTGTGTAAATCATTGAGTTCATTTACCAGCCTCCATAGCCACCCACCAACTCCCTCAAACCAGCCTGTCCACCACATTACTCCATCAATATTTAGGCAGGTGCACCCACACACGCACAGACTGTGAATACCAACAACGGCTGAAAACATTATAAACACAAGCAAAAATATACCAATTGAAAACCATACAACGCAAAGCTCAAACTAAAAATACACAACCCATTCAACATGCACACACTGAACACAGATATACTTTCAACATGCACACACCAAACACACAAGTAAAACATGCACACAAAGACATACGTGCATGTTAAATGTGCACATATCTCACACACACACACATTAAACATGCAGACACCAAAGAGAGAAACATGTAACATGTTTCAGGAACGTGAGTGGACACTGGAATCTCGTGTCAGAGGTGAAGCCTAAGGATGGGTCCCGTATTGTGCCTGTTGGTCAGTTTTGTTGATGTTGACTCAAGAACCTTGTTACCTGTGGTTGATGCAGTCGCCCCGCTCTATCAGTTGAAAACTACACTTCATTCCCTGTCATTCCACACACTGATTTCACACATAGAGTACATGTGTGCAGAGGTAAACCTGACATTTCTTGCCAGAGAATTAAACTCCTTTTTTACACATTAATTCCAGCACTATTTTCTCTTTTTCAAATCACATTTAGATCTTCCATTTTTTTCTCCATCTGAATTACAATCATACAGCTGTTCTCTGACATTCCATATCATCATAATCTATTTGAACATTACTAATTCCATTACACAGATTGCACTCTCTGTGAGCCATTCTGCGCCCCAGACATTCCCTCATCTCAGTATCTGACAGTATACTGGCTCTGCCACTTATATTTATATTCCAGCTCAATCCAAATGCCTGCTCAATGGATAATTAGTCTCTGCTTATCCTAACAAAAAGGGTGTTAAAAACATACATTTATTACCATCGATTCAGAGATAGTGGGAACTGCCGATGCTGGAGAATCTGAGATAACAAGGCATAGAGCTGGATGAACGCAGCAGGCCAAGCGGCATCAGAGGAGCAGGAAAGCTGACGTTTCGGATCTGGGCTCTTCTTCAGAAGAAGGGTCCAGAACCAAAACGTCAGCTTTCCTGCTCTTCTGATGCTGCTTGTCCTGCTGTGTTCATCCAGCTCTACACTTTGTTATCTCATTTATCACCATTGAAACACTTGACCAGGATGAAGTGGGCATAGCAGGAATTTAGCTATGTCCAATGTGCATCTTTGTCCCGACTCAGTTATTAAGGTAGTCTCTGATGTTCTCCTCAAATAAGCTGAACCCTCAGCCATCAGGACAGCACTGTGGCTCAGTGGTTAGCACTGCTGCCTCAGAGTGCTAAGGACCCAGGTTTGATTCCAGCCTTGGGTGATTGCCTGTGTGCATGTTCAGCACGGGTTTCCTCCAGGTGCTCTGGTTTCCTCCCACAGTCCAAAGATGTGTAGGCTAGGTGGACTGGCCACGGTAAATGCAGGGATAGGCAAGGGGGTGGGTCATGGTGAGGCTGGGTGGGATGCTGTTTAGAGGGTCAGTATGGGCTGAATGGCCTGTTCCCACACTGTAGGGCCCTCTGATTCTCACCCATTTCTCAGAAACATGTCCAAACCCGGCTTGTGAGGGGAAGTTGTAAGTATCAGTCAGTCTGCCCAGGCTCAGGGTCCATCAGGTGTCACCTGAAGGTTCAGCAGCCCAGTAAGGAACCAGCCACAGTCCCTCTTACAACATCGACACTAATAGACAGGAACGGCACCAGGAGGCCACTCAGCACTTTGAACCTGCTGTACTGTTCAATAACACCTGACTCTGGCCTCCCATGACCATTGGCCCCCTTGTGTGTTAGAAATCTGTCCAACTTGGCCTTGAATCAATCCAATGACACAGCCCCACCACTATCAGTCACATCCACATCTTCCCCAAGGTGACCTTAGCTGTGAGTGAGAGCTATGGGATTCTGCTGGGTCTCTCTCTACACGGTTAATGCACAATATGTCTCTGGTAGAAACCACAGCAGGTGCTCTCTTTCTCTTTCTCTCTCTCTCCTCAATTCCTGAATGGTGGAGATTAGATGTACATTGGTGAATGGGTTAATCATCTGGAATGTCAGAGACTGATGAAGAACATTTGTAGTGACCTATGATTAATTCGCTTCTCTCTGCACAGGAATCATTGGCATTAAACTCCCTGATTTAAAGGTCTTGCTGCTCATTAGTATAATGCAAAATTACACTTCAATATCCATGGGTTTTCTTTTAGATGCTGTGTGTTTTGTTAGCCCCTGAAGGGTAAATTATCACACATTAGAAAGCGTGAGTCAGCTTCAGTGACACAAATATTCCAGGGTGCATCCCGAAACACTGGCATTATTGAAGATTGAAATCATGTTTCTTTTTCTATGAATCCCATTTAACTAGGTTCAAGTTTTCCCCCTGCTTTGTAGTAAAACGAGGTAATATGTATATTTCACCTTTTCACTGCAGTATTACATGCTGGGTAGAAGCTGGTATCTCAGCAAAAATTGTTCCCAGCAGTAAGTTGAGATAAAGATAGCCCACTTACCCCTCTCTCTGATATCCATCCACCATTCTGGGGTCTAAATTACAGCTAAGAACCTGCTGCTATCCCACCTATACCCTGCCCTGTGACCTGTCTCCTGCCCCTCTGCCAATTGAAGTTCTTAAATTCACTATTAATACCAACATAAGAACCCTGTCCTGAGGCTGTTGGGATGACCCAGTAAGGGGCAGGATGAAGGCTGTGATGCAGGCTTGTCTATGGGCTACCGGAGTGGGAAATAACACTGTCTTTCCTTCAAAGGCACTCAGTGTCTCATTGAGGGACCTGTTATAGGAAAAGATGCTGCCACCACTAAGAGTAACCACAACCCCCAGACCTGATGTCAAGTCCCCACTCACCTCACCTTTCTATGGAACCCCTAACCCTTAATGCCCCCTCCCACCATCACTGACCTGTGGCCTGGGAAGATGATTGGCCATGATCTAACTGAATGGCAAGGCAGACTCAGTGGACCTCTTCCTGTGCCTGTGTTTCTAGGTTTCCTGTCAGTCAGAGATATAAACCATGGGGAGATTTGCTGGATCCAGTCGGAGGTCTCAGAAAACACCTGGAAAAATCTTGTCTTGTGATAGTGCATTAAACATTTGCTACGCACTTCTCAGAACTTTTCAGGCACCCTGTGTGTAATCAGGGGAACCTGTTTTACATGTATTAACATGTCATTGCAGAGTCATTAATAGCCTACCCCCTGGAATTACATAATCAGCACAATCTTGTTCAACATAAACAGGAGATCACAAACTCAACTCTATCTATGAGGTGTTTTTCTGCTGGAATATCCTTCTGCATTTCAGCTCTGGTGAGTACAAACCTCTACTGTTCCTTGCCTTCGTCATAACCAAGCTGTTTCTTTGTGTAAACACTAACAGTGTTAGTACTGAAGCATCTCCATGTTAATCAGCTCACGAGGATTCGCCATTATAATCAGCCTGGCTTGTTGTTGCTAAACACTTGCAGTGTTAGGGTGATGCCTTAACAAGCCAACAAGCTGACCTGAGTGAGGCAGCTATACTAACGGGGCTGTAGGCCAAATAGAGCTCAACTCAAAGGGCCACATTTAGTGATTGTGTCCCGCTCCCATGTGTGAAAATCTCTCCGATGTCTTATGGAAGGTCAGTAAGCTGATGGTGTGAGAGTCGTTGAGTGTTACAGCTCCTTGTAAGTTTAACTGTGAACCCTGCCAGATGTGTGAGGGGCAGTGCCACTGTGGAGACCAGGAGAGCTACACTAGGGGCTGCAGTGTATACCAGGCATCTATTGCACATGAGCCAGCCCGCTGCAGTGGTAACCTTACAATGCCAATGCAATGGAGCATTGAGTACATGGAGGTACACATCCTGGCAGCAGCAACAGATCATTCATTCTCTTGTGGCACTGAAGCCAGGTTCCCTTGAGCTGTCCCTGGGTGCTGATCTTCACAGCCGCCTCTGTCCTGGTGCCTTTGTCAGTCGGGACAGCATCTATTTGGCAGAGGGTGATAAATGCCCATGGAATGCCAGGGAGTCAACCTGGGTCCTAATAAATGTGACGCCTGGACATGAGTTCAGCAAATCCCAATGGAGGCCAGACCTTCCTTCAAACCCTGCCCCAACAGTTTAGTGTTTTAGCCACTGCGGAGTAGCTAATGAGCTGGGAAGAGTGAATAGAACTCCCTCCTGCTATAGCTCCCACACCACATTCAACTTCAGAAGGAAAGTTTTACCAAATGTCTCAACATCACTCAGTGGAGACACAAGAAACCCATGGAGAACTGGCTTCAGTACATGTTTCAATATCCAACGTAAAAATAACAAAACAAATTTATCACAATGAAGTTCTATTCTTTCTTTGCCACCTTTCCCCTCTCCTTGTCATCACATTGGCTGAATGTTATTACATTGTGCACATTTTACATTCATTTACATTTGAATTCAATTTCATTGTTTTCATCCCCAAGTAATCCAGGTTTTTATGAATCACATCTTCTTCTTGTTACCTGGCAACATCACTAAATTTTAAAGTATTATTCAAAAGTGATTATTTACCAACAGCATGCACAGCAAGAGACCGTGAACAGATCCCCAGAGGGCTCTGCTACATACTGTCTTCCAACTTCCTTCTTGAATTCCCACCCTTTATTTACAATATCTGAACCATTTCTCTGTTCTGCTAATCCATTACTTATTAATTCTCAAATCTGAAACTTTATTAACATACTGCTGAATATCTGAATAAATTTTATTTACTGGATAATCTTCATCCAGTATCTTGCCCTTGTGAAGATTCCATCAGCTATGAGGTGTCACTTACTGCTCCTAAATCTCTGTTGATTGTTGCTTCTGATCTCTGCTTTATCTGTGAACTTTGAGAGTATCCAACACCATCCCATTCAGTATAAGCTTCACAAGAAACATTAGTCAGCCTGATCCAGAATATCAAAGTACACATCATACTACTCTTGTTAGGACCAGGACCATCGCAACAGGACCAAGGATATAATTTTCTATTTCCAATCCCCAAATACTGCAGCACAGTGAGGAAAAGGGCCAGCAGTTACTTGTATAAAATGAGCTTGATTTTCATCTCACTCAATTCAATGGAATCACCGGAAAGTTCTATATCAGGGGGATTGCAAATCCACTTCCCCAGACTGTTACCCAGACTCTGAGGATAAAAGTCTGCCCATCATCCTCAAGTCTGTATCTCATTCTTCATGGAAGATAGAGTCCAGACAGCTCCATTGCAGAGATGCTGACATTATGACGACATGTTATGTAAGTCTTTGTGTCTTTTGTGGGGTGTGGGCAAGGCCAGCATTTATTGTTCATTGCAACTTGGCCTGGAGAAGATGCTGATCACCTCCTGCCTTGAACTCCAACAGTCTCCATGGAGTTTGTCCAGCCCCAGTGCCATTAGTAAGAGCACTATAGGATAGACCCACTGACAATGAAGAAAACAGAGCTGAATTGGAGGGGAACGTGTGTGGTGGTGTTCCCAGGCACCTGCCGCCATTCTTACACTCATAGAGTCATGGAGATATACGGCACAGAAACAGACCTTTCGGCCCAACTCGTCCATGCCGACCAGATATCCTAAATTAATCCAGCATTTGACCAATATCCCTCTAAACCCCTTCTATCCATGTACCCATCCAGGTGGGTTTTAAATGTTGTAATCATACCAGCATTCACCACTTCTTCTGGCAGCTCATTCCATACATGCACCACCTTCTGTGAAAATCTTGTTCCTTAGGTTCCTTTTAAATGCCTCCCCTCTCGCCTGAAAACTATGCCCTCTAGTTTTGGACTCTAGTTTTTGGACACCCCAGGGAAAAGACTTTGTCTATTTAGCCTATCCATGATCCTCATAATTTTATAAATCTCTATAAGGTCACCTCTCAGCCTCCGATACTCCAGGGCAAATAGCCCCAGCCGATTCAGCCTCTCCCTACAGCTCAAACCCTCCAATGCTGGCAACTTCCTTGTAAATCTTTTCTGGGCCCTTTCAAGTTTCGCAACATCCTTCTTATAGCAGGAAGACCAGAACTGAATGCAGTATTCCAATAGTGGCCTAACCAATGTCCTGTATAGCCGCAACATGACCCTCCCAACTCCTATACTCAATGCACTGACCAATAAAGGCAACTATACTAAATACCTTTTTCATTATGGTTGTTTACCTCAGCTGGTTAGAGTGTGGTGCTAATAATGTCAAGGTCATGGGTTCAATCCCCATACTGACCAGGTGCGTCGGATTATAGCCACGAATTGAATGCTTTTGGGGCGGCACGGTGGCTCAGTGGTTAGCACTGCTGCCTCACAGTGCCAGGGACCTGGGTTTGATTCCACCCGCGGGCGACTGTCTGCGTGGAATTTGCACATTCTCCCTGTGTCTGTGTGGGTTTCCTCCGGGTGCTACGGTTTCCTCCCGCAGTCCAAAGATGTGCAGGCTAGGTGGATTGGCCATTCTAAATTGCCTGTAGTGTTCAGGGATGGGTCTGGGTAGGATGCTCTGAGGGTCAGTGTGGACTTGTTGGGCCAAAGGGCCTGTTTCCACCTGTAGGGATTCTATGATTCTATGATTATCCTATCTACCTGTGACTCCATTTTCAAGGAATTATGAACCTGCACTCCAAGGTCTCTTTGTTCAGCAACACTCCCCAGGACCTTACCATTCAGTGTATTAGTCCTGTCCTGATTTGCCTTTCCAAAATGCAGCATCTCACATTTATCTAAATTAATCTCCATCTGCCACTCCTCTTTGTGGTGGAGTCACGGCTTGGAAGGTGTGGTTGGAGGAGCCTTGATGAGTTGTTGCTGTGCATCTTGTCAATGGTATACAATGCTGTGACTGAGCATCGTTGTGGAGAGAATAAAAGCTAATGAATATGGTGGGAATAACTTGCTGGGATTACACCTGACATGGATACATCTGCTGGGAATACAGCTGCTGAGCTTTGAATGAAAAGAAGATTGAGAATATGTTTGAGTTGTTCTACCAAACCTGATGGCCTAAAATGACTATATTTGTAGTCTCACCCTACCCTGTAATCCTGCATTTCCCATGGCTAAACCACCCATGGCAGACCCCTAGATACTATGGGACAATTTACCACAGCCAGCCCACTTAACCTGCACATCATTGGACTGTGAAACGAAACTGGAGCACCTGGAGGAAACCCATACAAACACAGTGTGAATGTGCAAACTCCACACAGACAGCTGCCAAAGGGTGGAATTAAACCCAGGTCCCTGGCACTGTGAGGCAGCAGCACTGACCACTGAGCCACCGGGCCACCCTGGATTAGGCTTCATAACTAAATTTGAGTTGTAGATGCAGATCAATGTAAATGAGTGGAATTTATTTTCATGAACACCAGGCATGTCACAGTCAGTGAGTCGGTGAAGTATCGTCAAAATGTAGTGACTGTCACAATGCAGGAATTCTAACAGCCCAAATGCACTCTGCAATGTGATAATGACCAGGCAACCTGATACTTTACAATGTTAATTGAGGGATCCATGATACCAGAGTGATTTCCTCAATCTTCAAAACAGTGCTTGCATTCATCTGAGCAGGCAGATTGGGTTCCAGTTTAACTTCTTATTTCAAAAGACGGTCCCAACAGTGCAGCACTCCATCTGTACAACAACAGATTGCCCACTTTGATTTTTGTACTGAATCCCTGAATTTGGACTTGAACCCAAAACCTTAAATGATTCAGAATTGAGAATTACCAACTGAGACTGGCACTTTAACAAATTAATTGTAAGCTTGTGAATTGTGTGTAACCATAAAGATATGTTTATTTTCTTTAGAAGTTGTACAGTTAATAAGATAGGAAACAGTTTGTTTAAAAAGAAACTATTTTAAAGGGGGAAGCTGTATTATGCATTCGGATGTTATGAGCATCCGCAGTGGACAGTAATGTCAAACAAACATGGGAACTGACTATCTTAGTGCTTGTCTTTTGTTGCAAGTTGATGCAACTTGAATTAGGGTCAAATACCAAGTGTCTATATGTGCTGTAACTCAGTCCCAGTACAGGGCCATATTGTGTCACAGTTCCCTGCTTATTCTCACCTTTGTCCTTCTTCAAGCCTCTCTGAGGGAAGTGGCTGAGTTCACTGCATTTTGACAAGTTCTTGCATGAGATGAGTGCACATTCAGAGTGGGGGCAGGGATGTCGAATGTAGTAAAAGTTCCAAGCGTTATGGACCTTTAGATGCATACAAATCTCCATTCTACCTTTAGGGAAGACAACGACGCAGTGGTATTAGTTCTGGACTGTTAATCCAATGACCTAGGTAATGTTCTGGGGACCTGGGTTTGAATCTCGTCATGAGAAAACCCGTCTGGTTCACTAATGTCCTTTAGAGAAGGAAGCTGCCATCCTTACCTGGTCTGGCCTATATGTGACTCCAGACCCACAGCAACGTAGCTGACTCTTAACTGCCCTCTGGGCAATTGGGGATGGGCAGTAAATGCTGGCCCACATCCTGTAAATGAATTTAAAGAAATACGAAGGGTTGTACTTGAAGAACTGCATTGTTTAGTGTTGAGTTTATATCTGCATAAATCAGTATATAAACAGCCACTTATTTTATAAACAGCCACTTATTTCATAAACAGAATATTAATTGAGAAGTTGCTGAATACTGTAATTATTCCATTCAAACTAAAGGCTTTTTGACAACTACTGAATTACAAATTCCGTATTCCTCAGCCCAGAACTCTGTTCTCTCTGGGAGTACACTGATGTATTGATTTGTAAGAAATGTTTTGGATTCAGTCATTGTGAACACATCAGTTTTACCAACACACTGCAGCAAAGCAGCAGAGTGCGTAGGTACATCCTCAGCACCACTTAGCGCCAATGTTAACTGTGAGATGTGGAAGCTGCTAATTGGAAGCCAGGTCCCTCACAGAGAGGTTACAGATCATGGGAAAATCTGGCCTCAGCAACCACCAGGTGCAGCTGTTTCCAAGCAGAGTTAGGAACAGGTGACAGACAATCCGAATCCTGTGAGATGTAGCAGAAAAATCTGCCGTCTTTCTGAAATGAAGAAATGACATAACTCTGGAAAAAACACTGCTCAGTTCCTGTAAGATGAAATTATCTGGTGTGTTAATGAATGGTTTACTGACCATTGGCATGTTCTGCAGCAAGTCACCAGGGAACTTTGTGGACTGTGCAGTTGCTGCAGGTCAGGAAATTATGCAGAGCTAATGTCTAAATCCTGCGCCAAACCTTGTCATTTCAACTATTGGAAGGAAAACAACAATGGCGAAAGCTGGTAAATTGTTAAAGAAATAACTCTCATCATTAAAATTGTATGGAAACCCACTTAACAACTAAGAAAAGATATTTTTCCTCAGTAAAGCACAATCATATCATAGAATCCCTACAGTGTGGAAACAGGCTCTTCGGCCCAACAAATCCACACCAACCCTCAGAGCATCCCACCCAGACCTATCCCCTAATCTACACATCCCTAAACACTACAGGCAATTTAGCATGGCCAATCCACCTAGCTTGCCCATCTTTGGACTGTGGGAGGAAACTGGAGCACCCAGAGGAAACCCATGCAGACACGGGGAGAATGTACAAACTCCACACAGACAGTTGCCTGAGGGTGGGATCAAACCTGGGTCCCTGGCGCTGTGAGGCAGCAGTGCCAACCACTGAGCCACCGTGCCGATCTTCATTTCTTTTTACAAAGAATGATAGAATCACACAGAAGAGGCCCTTCAGCTCATTGAACCTGCACTGACAAAGCTACTCTAAATCTGTACCAGTCCCATTTTCCTGCACTTGGCCCACAGCCTTGAACGTTATGGTATTTCAAGGGCTCATCCAAGTATTTTTTTAAAGATAGTGAGGTTTCCCGCCTTAACTACCCTCCCAGGCAACACCACCCTCTGGGTGAAAATCTTTTCCCTCAAATCTCCTTTAATACTGGGCTTCTTGAGCAAAACAACAAAGGAAACTCTAAGTGCTCAGAGGCACCCAAGTAACGCCAGGAGGCATAAACAAGTCATCTACATTGTTACTGACCACATCACATTCTCCATGCACCTATCCATTACTCCCCGTTCTCCACAGTACAGATCTGGGAATGAACAGCAAATGTATCATGATGGCACAATGGCATGTTGCTCCAAGGAGGCAAGTGCCAACCTCAAGAGGGCTAGATACAAAAGCAAGGATGTGCTGCTGATGTTCTACCAGGCTCTGAACAGCCCACATTTGGAATGTTGTGGGCAGGTTTGGCCCTGTATCTAAGGAAGGATGTGCTGGCCTTAGAGGGGGTCCAGAGGAGGTTTGCAAGAATGATCCTGGGGATGATGGGCTTGTCATACAAGGAGCAGTTGAGCAATCTGGATATATACTCGATGGGGTTTAGTAGAATGAGGGGGACTTCATTGAAACTTACAGAATACTGAGAGGCCTGGATAGAGAGTGGCCATTAATAGGAGAGACTAGGACCTGAGGGCACAACCTCAGAGTGAAGGAGTTACACTTTAGAACTGAGACGAGGAGGAATTTCTTCAGCCAGAGGGTGATGAATCTGTGGAACTCATTGCTGCAGAGGGCTATGGAGGCCAAGTCATTGAGTGTATTTAAGATGGAGATAGATAGGTTCTTGATTCGTAAGTGGATCAAGGGTTATGGAGAGAAGGCAGGAGAATGGGGTTGAGAAATATATCAGTCATGATCAAATGGTGAGCAGGCTCGATGGGCTGAATGGCCTAATTCTGCTCCTATATGTTATGGTCTCTTAATTTTTGAAATCTTCTCAAATCCAACTTTGCCAAATAGTGATTGTACTCTTCAGCTCCCTGTCTATTTTATGAAACCAGATTCCATTCAGCAATTTACTAACTCACTACGTCATCCAAGCCATTAAACCATTTAATTTAGAAATTAAACAACTCCATTAGGAAAACAGGTGGAAATATAAAAGGAGCAAGATGAACAAACTGAAGAAATTAAGATGACACAAGTAACCATTGTGTAGTGAACAGCCAACAAAGGAGCTAACTTATGAATTTCAAAATATCTTGATTTGCAAATCAACTGCATTTGGATATTCAACACCAGAGTTTAAAGCATTGAGCTCTGGATTGAAACCCAGCTTTGGCAGCAAGACAAATTCAAACTGAGGAGGGAGTGATCCAGGAAAGGATATTCAGAAACAGATGGACTACATGTTGAAAGGGAATTTCCACAATGGCTCTGTGCTGCTATCCAGTACAGTCCCAGAGAAAGAATAGAAATTCATTATCATATGGACAACAGCAGTAAGAAATGCCATTTCGATACTTATTGTTCAACTGGGACATGTCAGAACCCCCTTTGACAATGTGACAGAGACCAGCTACAGCTACTAAACTAGCCCTTCGGGTGGGAGAAAACTGTGGAGAAATGGAAGTGTACAAAGGATCATGGTTCCCGCACAGCAGAATGGTTTCGATGGATTTAGACCAGACAATGAAAAAGTACCAAGAAATCAGTCTATCTTACATGACTGGATTGTGTGCGTACAGTTAACACATTATTTTGATCACTTTTGGGAGGATCAGCAGTTCGGCCTTTAGAAGTTTTCTTGTGGTTTCACTGAGCGTGAAGTAGGCCGGATAAGCCCAAGGTTCTTGGGCCGATTGTTGTCAATGAAGGAACCACCAGGCTTAATGAATTGAAAAATTATTTCTGTCCCATTGTTTCTTAAGTCCCAGATTATCTCTATATAGATTATTACACAAAAGTGACATAATAAATAGAGGAGTCAAGGCCAAAGACTAAAGTACCAATAAAGGAATTGATGATCAGAGGATGACAGGGAGGGACAGAGTGTGATCCATAAGAGTGCACCAGGAGATCAGATTAGAGTTTATATGAAGAGTAGAAAGACAGAACTAAAGGGCATGTATCAGGGTATATGTGGTATTCAGAATAAAACCAAAATAGAGGTACATTTTTATGATCTGGCAGCCATTACACAAAAATGGCTAGCAGATGACCTGATTTCTTCTTAAATTCTTTCATGGGGCATGGGCATCATTGGCTGGGTCAACATTTCCTGCCCATCCCTAGTTGCCCCGTGAGAAGGTGGTGGTGAGCTGCTTTCTTCAACCGCTGTAGTACACTTGTTTTATGTTGACCCACAATGCTATTAGGGAGGGAATTCCAGGATTTTGACCCAGTGACACTGAACAAACAGGAACATATTTTCACAGCAGGATGGTGAGTGGCTTGGAGGGGAACTTGCAGGGGGTGGTGTTCCCACATATCTGCTGTCCTTGTCCTTCCAGATGGAAGTGGTCATGGATTTGATGAATTTTGTAAACAAAATCTTGTAGATGGTACACACAGCTGCTACAGAGCACCTTTAGTGGAGGGTGTGAATATTTATGGATGTGGTGCCAATCAAGTGCCTGCTTTGTCCTGGATGTTGTCGAGCTTCTGGTGTGTTGTTGGAGCTGTACCCATCCAGGCAAGTTCTGATGTTACAGATTACTGCTTGGGCCACTGTAGTCTCCATTTAACACATGGATCTGACTGTAATCCGCATTCCAAACTGTCCTGATAAGCTTACTTCACAAGAATCAGTTACCTCTGTCTTTGAAATAAGCAAGGACTCTATTCCACTACTTTTCAAGAAAACAGATGCAAAGACTCATGGCCCTCTGACAGTATGTAATCTCTGTTTTAAATGAGCCATGCCCGATGTTTAAACAGTGACTCCTGGTCCTAATCTTTCCCATAAGAGGAAACACCCTCTTCACATCCACCCAGTAAAGTCCCCCCAGAACGTAAAATGGTTCAAGAAAGTCACCTCTTACTCTTCTAAGCTCCAGCAGATACAATCCTAGTAAACCTCTGAATTCCTAACCACCAAGTGAGTTCAAATATGTCAGCTGCCACAGGATTAAGTTGACATCCTTATATTCTTCAACACCTTAAACAGAATTGGATTTTCATCAAAAATAAATTCATATCAGGGAGTTCAGGAACCTGAGTGCAGGTTCTCAAAATGGACCTGAACCAAACTAGTCAGTTTTCCATGACATTTAAAGCCAAAGATTGAGTCACAGGGCTCTTCAGCTTTGTCAATCAAATTCTTGGGTCTTAAGTCTGACCTTCTGGCCCAGAGGTAAGGTCACTACTATGCAGAATAGCAAAGCAGGCATGGAAAATAAGGGCTGAGTGGCCTCCTTCTGTGCCATAACCATTCTACAATTCTCTAATTCCAGATCAGAATGGAAAATCATGAAATCTGATGGAATTTTAATTGTGATCTACTGAGCAAGAGTTCTCAGTCAGCCAGCTTTCACTGACTGTCCTTGTACTTTCCCCAGTTCAAACCTGTGTGTTACTGTAAGTTTCAGAGACAGAGCTCCACGCTAACAAACAAAGCAGGCTTTCAGAAATGGTGCAGGAAACAAAGGGAGATGACTGCGACAGTATAAAGGATGTGCAGCCAGGCCTCTGACAAACTGTCTTATTAGCTGTGCTGTCCACATATCACACTCTTCATGCAGATCTCCTGCTCTCTGTGATTTTCTCAGTCACTGAATCTAGACATTAATCAATACTAAGGTCTTTGCAGAGCGGTTTAATGAGTTCCGCATCTCATATTTGGTTTGCATATTAGCGCTCATCAGTGAGTTGTTGTTGTGACTATTTATGGCAAATATCTTCATTAACAAACTGTAATGTTAATGGCCAAGATTGTCCAGACAATTCATAAACCCCTGCTACAAGTCAGAGTTAGAGAAAAGCTGTTTTCATTTTTTACAAGCTGGCTTCAGGGAACCTGGTCTGGCTGAGACAAAGTGGGGTGGGGGCAACATTTCTTATTACTGTTTTTTGGCAACAGAAGCAAATGGAATAAGTGAACAATGAGCCATGTGCAGGTACACACAGCACTCCACAAGAAATTCCTGCATTCTCCATCTGCACAGTCTGAAGGATATGTGTTTACTCGACACTTAGATCATGGCATTCTGCCCACACGGATGGTTTCTAACATTGGCTGTAGTAACATCCACTGGGAGGAGAATTCAGAGCCTGGGATATCTAATTGCTCCTTGCTCCAGCCACATCTCAATAAAATATGTTCACACTGTCGTGGGAGGTGATGGCCTATTGGTATTATCGCTGGGCTGTTTACGCAGAGACCCAGATAATATTCTGGGGACCTGGGTTTGAATCCTGCCACGGCAGATGGTGGAATTTGAATTCAGTAAATATCTGGAATTAAGAATCTACTGATGACCATGAATTAATTGTCGATTGTTGGAAAAACCCATCTGGTTCACTAATGTCCTTTAGGGAAGGAAACTGCCATCCTTACCTGGCCTGGGCTACATGTGACTCCAGACCCACAGCAATATGGTTGACTGTTAACTGCCCTCTGGGCAATTAGGGATGGGCAGTAAATGTTGCCTAGCCAGCGATTCCCACATCCTGTGAATGAATAGAAAAAAACACTGTCTCCCTTGGCATGTCAAGGTGTTGTGGGCCAGAATGAGATATCACTGACACCACCCACCCCCCACCACCACCACCCGAAAGAGCTGATCCTGCTCTATAAGCCAAGTACAGACACATGCCAGCATTCCCTCAGAGCAGACAACTAAATCCCAAACATTTCATTCCACATAAATGCTAGACTCAACATTACTTATTCTTGTTCTGTACAGTCTCACCAACTGACTGCACTGTCGCTGCTACTCCAAATGGACATTACTGCCACCATGCTCGTTATTGGAGGGAACGACAGAACTGGTGAGGGGGAGGGAAGCTCACTTCTTGGTCTAACTTGAAGTGTTACTTGTCATAAACAAGTTCAGGTTTATTCCATGTTAGTGACTAGTTACAAGTGATATGGTGGAGACTGTTCCAGAGATGATGAAGAGGACCAGACACTGGGTCTCACTCCTTTGAGATTCCAAACTGCTCCACCCACAAATCCACATCACTTTTGTCTGAAAGGGTTAATATTGAGGACAGTCTCCTCTGCACCAATCATTAAATGCAACTTCATAAAATTTATTTTGACCTTTCCTGATACAATGAACTAAGTTCCCTTCCCAGCAACAAGCAAGCTCCTTCTGGTTCAATAACCAGACCGCACGCATTTCTTTCAATGGGCTTACTTGTGTCCTGTCAGAACACAGGGACACATCAGCCTAGGAAGGGTACACGTGATTTATCAGCTCAGTCCCACAGCAGCAGTGCAACATCATTAGATTTTTACATTGCCCCTCCAGGGATGGTAGACAACAGTTTTACTCATGTTAACCCCAATAAATTAGAAAGATCAAGGTTTTATGTCAGCATTGGAATCCAGTGTTCGGATGATTTTTCTCATTATTTAATATTTGATGTTCATAAAATCCCACATTACAGCCCCTTAAACTTTCTACAAGCCCCTGGTACCTTTTCCTATTGTCAACTGCCAACTTGAACCCCAGTCTGCGATCACTCCATTCCCCTTGATAAAGCATAGGAACAGGAACAGACCATTCTGCAGAAAACTTACAGCACAGAATGAGGCCTTCAGTCTATTGTGTCTACACTGGTTTTCCAATGAATATTCTAACTTCGTGCCATTCTCCCGCCTTTACTCCACACCCTTGAACGTTGATTCTATTTAAGTTCCCTCTCAAATGTCTCAATTGAACTTGCCTCCATTGCATTTCCAGGTAGTGGATTCCCCAGACCCAAACTAGTCACTGAGTGACTAAGGCTTTTTCTTACATCACATTTGCTTCTTTTACAAATCAATCTAAATCTGTGCCTCTGCATCCTGATCCTTTTAGGAGCAGGAACAATTTCTCCTGATCTGCTGCTTCGGTTCAATCATTACTTTGAAAATCTCTATCAAAACTTCTCTCAGCCAGTTTCTCTCTAAGGAGAACAGTCTTAATTTCTTTAAACTTTCTTCATCACTAAAATTTCTTATTCCTGGAATCATATTTATAAATCACTTCTGCACTCAATCCAATGCATTTCCATCTTTCCTACAGGTGGTACCCAGAACTTTTCAAAACTTTTTTTATTCACTTGTGGGATGTGGGGCTGCTGGCTGGGTCCAGCATTTATTGCCCATCCCTAGTTGCCCTTGAGAAGGTGGTAGTGAGTTGCCTTCTTGAACTGCTGCAGTCCACATGTACATAATCCTCCAGCTGAGGTTTAACAAGTGTCTTATGTAAATGCAGCATCACATCTTTGCTCTTGAATTCTATGTCCCTATTAATAAAGCTGAAAACACTGTGTGCTTTATTAACTGTTCTCTCCACCTTCAATGATCTCTGCATATACACTCCCAGGTCCTTCTGCTTCTGAATTATACCCCTTATGTTATATGGTTTATCCCTGCTCTTTCTGCCAAAGTGCATCACCTTACACTTCTCTGTATTGAACCTCATCTGCCACTTATCTGCCCATTCCAACAACTTGTCAATGTCCTTCTGGAGTTCCACATTGTCCTCCTCACAGTTTGCAATTCTTCCAAGTTTCATATTATCCGCAAACTTTGAAATTGGCCCCTGCAAACCAAGATCCAGGTCATTAATATATAAAAGGAAAACAAAGGTCCTGATTCTGAGCCCTGAGGAACTCCATTACAAACCTTCCTCCAGCCTGAAAAATATCCAATAAAACTCTCCATTTTCACTCGGCCAATTTTGTATCTGCCTTGCTACTATCCCTTTTATAACCATGATACCTAACTTTCCTCATAAGGCTATTGTGTGGCACTATATATAATGCCTTCTGGAAATTCATGTACACCACATCAACAACAATCCCCCCATCAGCCCTCTTTGTTCCCTCTTCAAAAATCTCCAGTAAGTTAGTTAAAGACAATTTCCCCTTTAGAAATTCGTGCTGACTCTTTCTAATTGCCTTTGTCCTTGTGACTATTATTCTCTCTCAGAAGCCTCCCACCACTGAAGTTAACTTAACTGGTTTGTAATTGCTGGCCAGGTCCTTCCAATCTTTCTTGAACAAGACCATAATGTTTGCAGTTCTCCAGTCTCTGGCACGCCCCCCCACCGGAGTCCAGGGAAGACTGAGGGATTACAGTATCAGCGACTATACAATTTCTACCCTCATGTCCTTCAATTGCCTTGGATGCATTTCATCAGGTCCCAGGGCCGTAACAGTTGAAGTATCAATGGCCATCTACCCAACATCTCCTCCTTCTCCATTTTGAATTCAGTGACAGAGCTCCTTCCCCTGTCACCATTGCCTGGATGCATCTCCTTCCCTTGTAAAAATAGATGTAAATTATTAATTTAACACTTCATTCACACCTCATCCTCCATGTGTAAATACAATTTTTTTGTCCCTTATTGACCCTTCTCCTCATATTAATATCGTTTTAGTGTCTGATATAACAATACAAGACTTTGAATTTCCCTTTTATGTTACTTGCCAATCTTTTCTTATAAACCCCCTTTTCAAATTTACAATTTAAAATAGTCCCTAATAGCAGTTTCTTACTGTGTAAGGACTTTACAGATTTTTCAGAATTCAGCATGGGATGATTTGAGCAGCTAAATCAGCAACTACCTCCTTTGCAATTCAAACGCTTCACTGACTGCAAGGTAAGTGGTGTGAGCCTTGAGGTTTGCTCATGATGTATAGCCTCCTGCTCTAAGCACCTCCCTCACAGTCTGATATCTCTCTCTGACTCCTCTATTTAATCTCTTGTACCTCTGTTATATTGCTCACATTGGCCCATCTGCTCATGAAGACTTCAGACAATCAGTTACCTATTGGCTCGAATTCCCAATTCTCTTCCACTTGTCAAGTTTTGTAAATTTGTAAAAAAAGAATTACTTTATTGAGAAAAACAAGTCGTTTTATTTCTCAGTGATACACAGTGAGGGAATGACCAATATCATCTCATTGGGAAGTCACTGAGCTCGAAGGCCTGGTACAGTGGAGCTGAAACATCAGAAGGCTTTGCCATTCAATTGCACACAAGTTCTACCTTGGGCAATCGCTCCTACTGACCCTGTCAGAGTTCAGGGTCAACATCAGGAAGGCTGCTGTGTCTTGAACTTCAGCTGTAGAATCCACCACATTTATGAGGAGTTTGGAAAAGGTGCTGTGGATGGAATAACTACGGAAGAAAGATGTGACCCTACTCCCCTTCCAGACAGAGGAATCTGACCATAACCTTGACCTTATTCCTTCTGCTCACTGGACACCAGGGCAGAAACTCAATGCGGACCCGAAGGTAAGTTCAAGCTCTGCTCAGGTTGACCAATAACCTGTTGAATGTAGGATTACAACTGTCCATTTGGCCAAACGCTGAGTAAGTGTAGATAAAAAAGAATTCACCACTTGTGAAGGTTCTCGGATCTAGTCCTTTGCATGTGCAGGGATGGGAGGGGAGAGAGGTGTGGGGTGGAAGGTGCAAGGGAATGTGGGAGGAGCTCCCTGCCAATGAGGCCATTCAGCCTGAGCTGCTTCAGGGCAATCACTAAGGCAGTGAGGCACCATCTCAGTCTATAGTTTCCCTGACCATCTCCTGGTGGGAGTAACTCATTCTGAATCTCCAGAAAGAATCATGATCAATAATCAGTTTAAAAAAGTGAGCTAGCACTAAAATGAAAATCTTGGTTGGGAATGATTCCCAGTAACAGTAAGAAGAACAAAACTTTCAAACATAGGAATCATGCAGAGTGTGCAAACATTATCAGGAGAACTGGGTTGAGAAACACATCAGCCATGATCAAATACTGGAGCAGACTTGATGGTTGGAATGGCGTAATTCTCCTTCTTTATCTTATCACCTTACAGAGACATATCACACAGAAACAGACCCTTCAGTCCAACCAGTCCATGCTGAACATAATCCCAAACTAAACTAGTCTCACTTGCCCGCTCCTGGCCTATATGCCTCCAAACCTTTCCCTTTCATGTATTTATCCAAATGTCTTTTAAACATTGTAATTGTACCCACATCCACCACTTCCTCAGGAAGTTCATTCCACATGTGAACCACCAGCTGTGTTAAAAAAGTTTGCCCCTGATGTGTTTTTTAAGTCTCTCTCCTCTCACCTTAAAACGTGTCTCAAAATCCCCCATCCTTGGGAAAAGACAACTACCATTAACTATGCATACCCCTCACTATTTTATAAACCTCTAATAAGGTTACATCTCAACCTCTACTGCTCCAGTGACAAAAGTCCCAGCCTATCCAGCTTTTCTTTATAACTCATAACTTCCAAACCCAGTAACATCCTGATAAATCTCTTCTGAACCCTCTCCATCTTAGTAATGTCCTTCCAATAACTGGGCAACCAGCACTGGACACAGTACTCCAAAAAAGGCCTCACTAATGTCCTGTACAATCTCAACATGACCAAGTTGACCAGTTACTTTGCTCAGTTTGTGTGAAAGGATTCACAATGTTTTTGTGCTGCTGCTGAGAAAACGCTCTGGATGGTGACGAAAAGTTTTATTCCTCTTGAGGATTTTGGTGTATCCAAATTATGTGAAGCTCTTGACTGTTCTGTCTTAGAAATGTTTGCCTGATTAATAGCTGCAGGCTGAGTCATTAAAAGGTTGACAAACTTCAGACTCTTTTTGAGCTTGTTACTGAATGAACTTAACGCCAAATGCCACACAAGTAACAGCAAAGCCACGTCAACCTCTCATTTCCCTTTTCCTGACATTTATAATTTGTATCTGATCTTCTGCAGCTGGTTTAATTGATGAATCAGCTCCAATAGGGGATCTGGGATCCATGAAAATATGCTGTCGAGACAAAGCAGGTCAAACAATGAATGTAGGAGAGGCTGTCTGCTGTGTCTGATTGTGTTGTCATGAATTGACAAAAGGACAATGTGGCAGAACGATCACACTCTCCAACAGGAGCTGTGTAATACAGACAGTCACGGATTGTGTGGAGAGAGGGGGAAGCTGTGTCTTACATCTGCACTTCCTATTCACTCACTGTGATGGACATAGTTTGTGATTTTTGTCATACCTGAAGGTTTACTAAGGAGAGATAAAACTGAGGAGGAGCGTGAAGAAAATAGAAGGAATAATCAGGAGAATCAGAAGGAAAGGGCACAGAATCTTCAGGAGAGTGTCTTAACAAGCTGACGGCCACTTGCTCCAAACTCATCAACACCTGCCATTTCAATAAACTGATTGGAGTCTTGAAGTTTCTTTACTCATGGAAGCTTCTAATTGCAGATGGCTCTTTATAGGAGCGCAGGCCATTCAGCCCTTCAAACCTGCTCCACCATTCAGTAGGATTATTGCTGATCTCAGCTCAACTCCACATTCCAGTCTTCTCCATAATTATCGACTTCCCTGTTTATCAAGAATCTGTCTGACTCAGCCTGGAATCAATTCCCACTGCACTGTGGGGAACAGAATTCCTCAAACAAATAACCAGCTGAGAACAAACATCTTTCCTCATCTCAGCGGTCTTTACTTTTAAGCTGTGTCACCTCATTCTAGTGTCTCCCATAGGTGGAAACATTCTCCTGTTATCTGAATGATCAGGTACCCCCATCCCCACCCTCACCACCCCAGGATTTTATGGGCCCTATAAGATCATGTCTCATCCTTCTTAACTCCCAACATGTACAATCCCAAGCTGATTAATTTTCCCTCACAAGATAATCCCTTCATCCCAGTAATGAGCCCAGTGAACCTTCTCTGAACTACTTCCAAAGTAATGATGTCCCTTTCCAAATAAGGAGATGAAAGCTATACATAGTGCCCCAAATGTCATCAGACCACCACCCTGTACAGTTGCAGTTAAATTTTATACTTGTATTCTCCTTGCAATAAACAACAACATTCTATTTGCCTTCCAAATCACTTGCTGTGACTGCATATGAACCCTTGACCTATGCACCAGTCATCATTTTTTCAGTAATGGGGAGACGATAGCCTAGTGGTATTATCACTGGACTGTTAATCCAGAGACCCGGGGACCTGGGTTCAAATCCTGCCATGGCAGACGGTGGAATTTGAACTCTATTAATGTCTGGAATTAAGAGTCTAGGGAAGGAAACTGCCATCCTTACCTGGTCTGGCCTACATGTGACTCCAGACCCACAACAATGTGGTTGACTCTTAACTGCCCTCTGGGTAATTAGGGACGGGCAATAAATGTTACCTGGCCAGTGTTGCCCTCAGTCCTTGAATGGATAAAAACATCTGTCAATGAGAACCTCTGTATATTTAAGTCTAAGATAGGTTACGGGAAAAAGGCAGGAAAGTGGATGTGAGGAATGTCAGATCAGCCATGACTCTATTGAATGGTGGAGCAGGCTCAAATGGCCAAATGGCCTTCTCCCGTTCCTATTTGTTATGGTCTTTTCTAAAGCCTTCACAGTGTAATAAGATCCCGGAGGCACAGAATCGGTACAGTGCAGAAGGAGGCCAACCCATCTATGCCAGCTCTCTGCATGAACATTTCACTTATTGCCATTCTCCTGCTCTGTCCCCAAAGCCGTGCACATTCTTCCTTTCAAAGTAACAGTCTAAAACATTGTTGAAAGCCTCAATTGAATCTGCCTCCACCACACTCTCTGGCATTGCTTTCCAGACCCCAACCATTTATTGTGTGATAGTGTATTCCACACTGAAGATCCAAGAACTTGTATATTTGAGATTGACACAGTAGTTCAGGCATTAAATAATGGGCCTGATTGACTGCGTTTATCACATGGTCTATGTTTTTCCTGAGTACAAAGGAAGCCATTCCTAATGCGTTATCTTCAAACAGCCATCACACCTTTGTCAGTTAAGAAATAAAGAGTTTTTTTTGTTGGAGATTCGATTCAGCTAAACACCTTTGGGTGCCGCAGTTTGTTTTCCAGTTTGTAACTTAGCAACATTCAATTGTTTCATCGTTTTGAAAAATCTAACACCAGCGCCAATAGATAGTGCCATGGAAACCAGGCTGGAAGCAGAGGGGATGTAACAGATAGCATTACTCCAATAACCTTTCTAAACTTCGACCCTTGATGATCATTCTAAGTGCACTGTTAAGTTTCTGAACTGCTATTGGTCTCCAAATCCACCTGCTCGCCTGATGCCAAACTGTAGTTAGTTTCTCTTTGTCATAAAGTGAGCTGAGAGCTGATTACAACTGGCAGAGAGAAAACACTGATCCCCAGTCTCAGCTGGAATTAAATCCAGATTGCTGAGGTGAAAGTGCTTAGCAACTATTCCTGCCCTGATTCACCCTTAGAGAACCACTTCATTGCTTCAACATGGTTCAGCAGTTCCTCAGGGTAGTATCCTCCGCCCAAACATCTTCAGCTGCTTCATCAATGACTTTCCTTCCATCGTCAGGTCAGACGTGGGAATGTTTGCCAATGATTGCACAATGTTCAGCACCATTCGCAATTCCTCAGATACTGAAGCAGTCCGTGTTCAAATGCAGTAAATCTAAATTTGGACTGACAAGTGCCACATTTTTGTCTGGAGTCCATCTCATTGTCTTTATCTCTCCTTCATAATAACTCCTCAGCTCTGTGTTGCATTACAACATAATCAATACAGTATATAGATGTAAAGTCAGCTCTGCAGGTTCTGCCACATCCAGTCATGGATAATGGTGGATCATTAAAGAACGAACAGGAGGGGAAAGCTTCACAAATATCTCCATCCCCAATGATGGGCAGAACAGCACATCAGTGCAAAACTTAACACTGAAGCATTTGTATACATCTTCAGCTAGAAGTGTCGGGTGGATGATCCATCTTAATGTCCTCCACAGGTTCTCAGAATAACAGATGCCAGTCTTCAGCTGCACCATGTTAAGAAATGGCTCAATACACAGTGCACAGCAAACGCTGTGAGCCCAGACAACATTCCAGCTTTTATGTGAAGTTTCTTTTATTTGTTCAGAGGATCAAAGTATTACTAACAAAGACAACATTTACCTCCCATTCCTCAGTGTCCCTGGGAAGAGTCACTTTCCTGAACCATTGCAATCTGTGGGATGTCAGTTCTCCCTGCCTGCTGTTAGACAGGGAGCTCTAGGATAAGATTGGGACTCACACCTCTCTCCTTCTGGCTGTTGCTGACTCAGTAAGGAATGGGGGTGACTGTAATTGGAAATGTTTGTGGCAGCAGTGGTGCAGGTTGGATCAAGCTCACCTTGCAGGGGTATTAAATTCTCACTCCTCATGTGATCAATGATGCTATGTCACTGCAGAAGACACATTTTCTGCTTCTGTTTTAGTTTGTGTTGGCATTACAGACAAATATCTGTATCCCAATATTTTTATGCTCTCCTGGTAAACTATTTAATGGCCCTGTCAACAAACATCATCTCAAACAAATCAACCCATCAGCTGTTTATGTATGGACTTGCTTCTAGTGATTACCTACATAACAACAATGATCACTCTTTAAAAATGGACTATTAAGATACTGGGATGCCATGATAAGATGCTGTAGAAATGGAAGCTCTTCTCATCCTGCAATTACATTTTTCTCTGATTTCAGTATTCAGCACACTAATCATGAAGATATGTGCAAATTACAACAACAAAATGGCCTTACTGGTCTGATCCAAAATTACAAGTGCTTACTCAACACTTGAGAAAATGGTCTCAGTCACATTTACCCACCCTATTTCAGTATCCCTACACCTACCTATCAAATCATTTATAGAATCCCTACAGTGTGGAAACAGGCTATTCAGCCCAAAGAGTCCACACCAACTCTCCAAAGAGCATCCCAACCAGACTCACCCCCACCACTCTACATTTCCAATGGCCAATCCACCTAACCTACACACCCCTAGATACTAGGGGCAATTTAGTACAGCCAAACCACCTAACCTGCATATTGCTGGACTGTGGGAGGAAACCCATGCAGTCTCAGGGAGAATATGCAAACTCCACACAGATAGTCACCTGAGGCTGTAAATGAACCCAGGACCCTGGTGCTGTGAAGCCATAGTGCTAACCACTGAGCCACCATGCCACCCCAGTTCTCATTCCTAAGGCAGTGAGTGTCACAATTCTCGATATGAAGTAACTAACTTGTCCTCTGTATTAAGTTTACTGAATTGGTCATTTCTGGCCCTCATTCTCACCACTTACTAGAGTCAGCCAGTTTCTTTCTAACCTGTTTCATCCATTCAGAATTTTAGGCTTTCTTTCATACTGACCAATATCCTTTAAAAGCAACTCAATCTGCATCAGAAAAGATTACAGTGACTAACTTTAGCAACGGTTTTCAACACAGCAAGATTTCACTAGCATCAGTGAAGTGGATTAGCAGTTAAACAGCTTGTGGCTGAGGCCAGATAAATCCCTGCTCTTCTTCCAATAAAATTGAGGCTGGTTATTATTCACGTGATCTGCTCAGAAGCAGTATCTCTCTCTCACTGCAATGTGCTGTCAGTCTTCCTCAAGGACGTAAGAACCCATTGCAACCTGATGCAATGGTAAGAGTTCTGTCAACAAGAGCAAACCTTCCCAACTTGGTTCAGAACTATGTCTGGGATGAGCCGCTGTTCCAAAGCTCAGGAATTCATATTCATTTGGCTTTTCAAAATGTGCTGCTTCCACATGACTCAGAGGAGAATGTATAACCTGTCATCATGATTTATCAGGTGCTGTCTAAATCATTGTTAAGCACTCATGCTTAAATTTCGTTTGACAAGGAATGACGTCTCTGCTTAACAAAAGATGCTGCCTATTGGCTGAGAGGGATAATTCATATTAATAATTGATCTTAATTACAATGTGACACTTTATTCAATAGCAGGGACATCAAAGGGCTATCAATGAAAGTGAAGCATCACCTGCACATATTGCCTCTTTGTGTACTCAAAGCCTGCTCCACAGAACTCACCTTGGTGCATTGAGTTTGCTCACCGTCCATACAACATGGGGCAACAGGTTACAGAACAGAAGTATTGAGAGAGAGTACAGAGAATGCAGAAAGATTAATTATTCCCTCTTTACACACCACCAAAGAAAATAATGAGACAAGAATTCTCCACATCAAACTAAAAGCTAATTAACCTCTTGCGCCCCAATTTCTTTGATTTCTTTTTCAAGACTCAATCTTTGATGTGTTACATAAGCAGGGAGAAAGTCTGTCATCACAGGACTGTTTAGTTATGCTCACAACACGGAGAAACACGACACAGAGACACATTGAGCCACAGTGCCAACCTTCTTACAGCAGCTTATCAGCAATATCAGCTTAATGTTTCTTTAGCTGCTGTTTCATTCTGAACACATCTTTTTAAGGAAGAGTAGTTATGTTAGATCAATTAACCTCATTCACTGATAATAAGAAGAATTTACAAGAGGGCTACATGTCACAGTGGTCACAGTGAATTTAACTTTGCCTTTATTTGCAAGACTGCTCTTGGCATCTAGCAGTGGAAACAAAGACTAACCATTGTTTTCTTGGAAATTTTACCTGAATTAACCATTCAATCAGAGCATGTTATATCCTGTGTTATCATGCCATTATACAATATATATCAATATATATCATGTTATATATTGTGCTGGTACTAGGTAGATCAGAGAATTTTCAGCAGAAAGAGTAGTGAGGTAGCTTTGTTAGTGCAAGATGGAATAACTGTGATAGCAAGTAATGATGTTGGATTGAAAGATTAGAATCTATATCTGTAAAAATGATAGTACAGTAATCATCTGTGACATTGATCTGTGGTAGCCATTGGGAAGAATTCATAAAGTGTATTCAGGATAGTTTTCTGAAATAATATGTTGTGGGTCCAAACTGGAATCAGGCTATTTTGGATCTGGTAATGTGCAATGAAGCAGGTTGAATAAATCATCTCAGAGTAAAAGGCACCCAATGAAATAATGACCATAGCATGGTAGAATCTAGCATTTACTTTGAGAGTGAGAAACTTGGATCATAAACAACTGAGCTTAACTTAAATAAAGGTAATTGCGAAGAAATGAGTCAGAAGTCACGCGGCACCAGGTTATTGTCCAACAGCTTTATTTGAAATCACAAGCTTTCAGAGCGTAGGCCCTTCGTCAAGTGAAGTCAGGTGAAAACTTTATCTGAGGAAGGGACTATGCTCCAAAAACTTGTGATTTCAAACAAACCTGTTGGACTATAACCTGGTGCTGTGTGACTTCTGACTTTGTCCACCCCCGTCTAACACTGGCACCTCCGTATCATGGCAAAGACATGAGGGCAGAACTGGCTAGAATGGACTAGGAAATGAGTTTACCAGAGAAGGTAGTTGATGAACAATGGCAGACATTTAAAAAAGTAGTTCCTGGCTCACAACAAAGATATATTCTGGCATGGAAGAAGGATTTTAAGAAGGAGATAAATTAATTATGTTTAACCAAGGGGATAAAATCAAATTGAAAGAAAAAACATACAATGTGGCAAGGATTATTGGTGAGCCAAAGGATTCAGAAAATTTTAAAAACTAACACAAGATGGCCAAAAACTGTAATAAAGAGGGAGAAAATAAACTTTGAAGGCAAAGTAGCAATTAATATCAAAACGGACAGCAAGAGATGCCTTAAATAAATAAAAAAACAAAGTTGAAGTAGGCCCCTTAGAGAACAAGATTGGGAAAATAATAATAATGGGGAACGAGGAAATGGCAGAGGAGTTGAATAAATACTTTGCATGAATCTTCACAATAAAAGGCAAACATAACGATCCAAAATTACTAAATAATCAAGGGCCAAAAGGAATGGATACAAATACAGTAATTATCACTAGAGAAAAAGTAATAGAGAAACATATGGCGCTAAGGAACAATAAATTAGGGGGAAGGGAGGGTAACCCTTGAATATTAAAGGAAATAGCTACACAGATAGTGAGTGCACTGCTAGTAAATTATTAGGAATCCTTAGATTCTGGGAAGTCTCAAAGGATTGAAAACTGCCGATGTAACACATTTAATCAAAAAGGAAAAGAGAACAAAAACAGGTAACTATAGGTCTGATAGCTTAACATCTGTCACTGGGAAAATATTAAAGTCTATTATTAAAGGATGTAACAGCAGAGTATTTAGATTTAATATCATCAAGTGGAATCAGTATGGCTTTGTGATGGGAAAATCATGCTTGACAAATGTAATAGAATTCTTTAAGGGGCTAACAAGGAGAGTAGACAAAGGGGAACCTGTAGGTATAATATATTTGGATTTCCAAAAGGCCACAGGGTATTTGATAAGAGGTTGTTTCCCCTTGTGGGAGATAGCTTTTGCTGGTGTCATGGCTGCAGTTAAATAACACAGGTGTTGCTTTACTTTTTCTGCAAACTACACAGATCAGAAACTGTTTAAATCCTTCAAGTTGCAGCCCTTAAGTTTTTGAGATTGTCTTGAACTTGGAAACAGCCTGAGGTCTATGGTGTAACCTCAGCGGCATGAGGTACTACTGAAACCTCATTCATGGACTACACAGTCAAATGGAGCTTACAGTTCAGTCAAAGTCACCAGTGTAAAGGAAAGAAAACAATTTCATCAGGTGAAATCAAACTGTTTCAGTGCTTCATTTATCTTACAGCTCACTAACTCCACATGACTGCTCTTTCACAAACTGGACCTTAAATGTGATTCTCCAGCCTCATGCCAAATACAGAAGCATTTTGTCCATCATAATTCTGTCATCATGAAGTCATTTGATTTGAATTCAATGTGTGTGTGACCTTCTCCCAGTTTAGAATTTCATGGGCTTAGATGAGGTGACATACTATTGATATCATGATGATATCATAAAGTCATAGAATTATACAGCATGGAAACAGATCCTTCAGCGCAACCCGTCCATGCTAAACATTATCCCAAACTAAACTGGTCCCACCTGCCTGTTCCTGGCCCACATCCCTCCAAACCCTTCCCATTCACATGTCCATCCAAATGAACATGTCTCTTAAAGGTGTGCTGGCTTATTGACTGTCAGAAATGATGCATTGTGTGTCTGTATGTGTGTGTGCATTTGCGTACCTATATTTGTGTTTGTGTGTATGTATCATGGGTGTGCTATGTGTTGGTGCATTTGTAATTGGTTTTGGGAGGTATGTGCTTGCACAATTATGGATCTGGGTACTTGTGAATGGATTTATGGTGGTTTTATCTGTGTATAAGAAAGTGTGTGTGCGCATATGTGCGCATGCTTGTCAAGTCACTCCCTGTGAGTTCCCCTCCAAGTGACTCATCATCCTGACTTGGAAATAAATCTCCATTCCTTCATTGTTACTGGGTCAAAATCCTGAAATTCCCTCCCTAAGGGCATTATGAGTAAACTTAACACCAAACGGTCCATAGCAGTTCAAGAAGGCAACTCATCACCACCTTGTGAAGGACAATGAGCGACAGGTAATAAAGGCCAGCCCGGCCAGCAACACTTACATCCTGTGAAAAAAAGAAGCAGAACGAGGGCAGAGGCGAGCTGTACCTTCATCCAGAGGCTGTGGTAAGGCCATTCAGAAAAAGCCTGCACCTTACGCAGGGAGCAGGGAGACCAGGCAATAATTACACAAGAGAGAGAAAACAATCAAAAATGGTTTCTGTCGCAGAGTTCATATTTTCAGACCTCAATATGACTGAGGTATAGTATAAGTTTACAGTTATCAAGAAAAAAATTAAAAATTTGTGGGTTGAATTTAATGAAGCTGAAAACTTTTGAAAAAAGTTCAGGATCTGATTGTCTAAAATAAAATAAATACAAATGTTTTGTTTGTAAAATTCAGATTCCTCAGTTTCCAGTGAAGTTGTTAGCACCTACAATGATTTATCCAAACAACTTTACCTGTGTGGCTGCAGCTGGGGCTTTCTTTCTGTATGAACACTTGTATCTCTTCTGTCACCATCTCTGGGTGGGCAAGTTCCCCTCTGACAGATTCACTCAGGGTTAGTTCATATTGCTTCGTATTGAGATTTGTTACCTCTCAAGCTCACATTGGGTTATATTCCACCCCCTCCCCATAATAAATCTAACTTGTTACTTATCTATTCCTGTCTTAATGTGTGTGAACATGTCATTCTCAACATCTCCATTTCTCACAATCATGTTACACTTGCCAAAGCTTCTGTTTTCTAGTTGGTGAGACACAGAAAGAACAATTATATTTCCACAGGATTCTGCTGAATCCTGTTTTAGTCAAACATCATAAACCTGAAACAACGTCATAACTCACAGGAGCAGAAATAGGCCATTCAGCCCATCCAGTCCATTCTGCCATTCAATGAGATCATAGTTGACCTGATCATCCTCAACTCCACTTTCCTGCCTTTTTCCTGTAACCCTTAATTCCCTTACTGACTAAAAACCGTCTATCTCAGCCTTGAATATGCTTAATGACTCAGCAGCTGTGATAAAGAATTTCACAGATTCATTACCCTCTGAGCGAAGAAATTCCTCCTTATCTGTGTTAAATGTGCAACCCCTTGATTTGAAACGATGCCTCCTGGTCTTGAACTCTCCCACAAGGGTAAACAACCTTTCTGCACCCACCCAATCATGTCCTCTAAGAATCTTTTATGTTTCAATAAAGTTGCCTCTCATTGTTCTTCTATATTCTGATGAATGTAGGCCCTATCTACTCAACCTCCCCTTATTAGGGAATGCCTCCATATATAAGATCAACCTTATGAACCTTCTGTGTACTGCCTCCAATACCAGTATAACATTTCTTAGATAAGGTGACCAGACTGTTCACAGTATTCCAGGTGTGGTTTGATTCGTGCTTTCTAGTTTTGGAAAGATCTCCCTATTCTCCTATACCATTCCCGTTGTAATAAAGGCCAGTTTCTATTTGCCTATTACCTGTTGAACCTGGATACTAGCTTTTCGTGGTTCATGTACAAGGACTTCTAAATTCCTCTGTGTTGCAGCTTTCTGTAGTCTTTCCCCATTTAAATAACATTTAGCTCTTCTATTCTTCTTGCCAAAGAACATTAGCTCACATTACATTCCATCAGTAAAGTTTTTGTCCCCTCACTTCACCTGTCTATATCCGTCTGTCTACCACTCACCTTCTCACCTATTTTTGTGCCATTTGCAAACTTGGAGATAGTACATTTACCTTCCTCTTCTAAGTCCAAGAAACATCAACTTTGCTTTTGTCTCCAAAGAGGTGCCTGACCTATTGAATATTTCCATCATTTTCTGTTTCTAATTTCAGATTTCCAGCGTTCACAGTAGTTTGTTTTTTTCTGCCATTTGTAATTGTTTTCTATTAAGATGGTAATAAATAATACAATTAGGGAAGTCATGAGGAAGCTCTGCATGCAAACAGCAGTAAGAGTGTGGAACCCACAGAGAGTGGTTGAAGCAAATCAAGAATGGCTACCTACTGCTGAGCTAGTGTAATACAGTGTGCATTGCAGTACAGCACAGATGGGTGGTGACTAGAATAGGAAGGAATGTTTTTCGCACTTCATTTGAGAAATTAAAGACAGTAGAAAGTTGTGACATATCTGAATTGGAAATTCTAAAGATTGTTTTGAGGAGGTTTGATCATTTGAAAGATTGTCCCCTGTGCAGCTTCTATTCAGATACACAGTGAGACAAAATGGTACATTGTTGACAAAAATAACAATGAAGGTACGGTTAGGAAGTGAGGAATAAACAGGGACGACTAGTGTAATTATACAAAGGTTCCATATTCACTGAAACTGGATAAAAATGGAGTTGAGGATAAAATGAAAGATTTCCTCACCATGATGGAGCCAGTTGTATTTGAGATGGTGTTGATCCAGTTATTGTTGTCAAGGAGATCTCAATACTTTGGACAATTCTGAAGTTAATGAGATTCTGTGCTTGTGTTATGACACAATTAAGAATGAAATTGCACGACAAGTTACGTTCCACCAAAGGAAACAGTTGTCAAGAGAGACGATTGCAGATTACATTCTTGTTTTATCGAAACTCTTGCCACTACGCCTGTAGCATGATCTTAGAAACATGCTTGTATGAGGCCTAAAGAATATTAAAATCCAGGCCAAGCTTTTCAGCAAAGACAATTGGCTGATGTGGAAAGAGGTTATAGCCATGTAAATGACAGAAAGAGAAAGTTGCAAATTTTAAGGGTTTTTTTTCCTGGCAGCAACTATAAACCAGACTTACTGGCAATGCCACCCACTCATTTCAGAATTCCAGCAAATCCTCAGATATTAGGTATTGTCATATTGCAATGCAGTATGAGTCAATACATGTTACTGTTACCAGAATCCTGCGATAGGGTTCTTCTTAATCAATGAACTTAGGAAATGCTAAATAATGAAAGAGAACTTGAATGTTGTGGTAGGAGCAAAGGATTTAACGACATACTCCCAGATAAAAGCTAATTTCTTAGTTTCTCATTTTGATTTTCAATTAGTTTGTTTAAATAATCCTCTTGTCAGGCTCTTTGTGAGTTGCAAGCCATTTACTTTCATTCATTCTTTGCCAAGTATTTCCTGAAACCTTGATTCATTTGCTTCCAGATGTAGCTTGCATCTCCATAGCAGCAGCTGCAACCAAGCAACCAGAATCAGCTTCCTTTGATCTTATTGCTGGCTGGTTTGGCTGTACCATAGGCAACAATATGAAAGGGTTGGATCCTCAGTGGGTTCACTATTTCCAGCAAGATACTCCAAAAGTATGTTCATGTTTTATGAGAGTCTAAAAAGGATTGAGAATTATTTTCAGGTATTCCCAAGATAAAACTGCAAAAATTGTAATCAATGGGTATTGGGGGAAAGCACTCCGATGGTTGGAGTCTGACCTGGCACATAGGAAGATGTTCGTGGTTGTATCTTGACTCCAGGACAGAAGTTCCTCAGGGTAGTGGTGTCCTAGACCCAACTATCTTCAGCTGCTTCATCAATGATATTCCTTCAGAAGTGGGGATGTTCACTGATGATCGCACAATGTTCAGCACCATTCGTGAATCCTCAGATATTGAAGCAGTCCGTGTTCAAATGCAACAAGAACTGCGCAATATCCAGGCTTGAGTGGCAAATAACATTTATACGACACAAATACCAGGCAGTAGCCATCTCCATCAAGAGAGAATCCAACTGTCTCTGCTTGACACTCAATGGTATTACCATCACTGAATCCCCCACATTCAAAATCCTGGGGGCTCCCATTGACCAGAAACTGAACTGGACTAGCCATATAAATACTGTGGCTACAAGTGCAGGTCAGAGATCAGGAATTCTACAGGTTAATTACCTCCTAAGTCCACAAAGGCTGTTCACCACCTATAAGGCACAAGCCTGGATTGCGAGGGAATACTCCCTGCTTACCACAAGGAAAATTCTTTTTTCTGCAGTGAGTGGTTCAGGTCTGAAAGTGGTGGAAACAACTTCAGTGAAGGCCTTCAATACAGCATTCATGATGTTCGCTTAACATCTGAAATGTGTAGGCTTACGGGGAGAGAGCAGGGCAGGGGAACTAGGTGGATTTCTCCTCCAGAGAGCCAGTATAAATGCAATGGGCCAAATAGCCTTCCTCTGTGCTCTAACCTCTTGATGATTCACCTTAGTCAATGGTTAACAAGGCAGCCTTTGCCTACAAATGTATAAGAGTAGATTAATTATCTTGACATCCTCCTGACTGTAGCCTCACTCCAAAAGCCTTTGATGGCAATTATAACACCATTGATCTGAGGGATTCATTTATCATTTGCATTCCTTCGTGTTAGTATTTCATGCTGAAATTTTAAGAAGTTTTGAGGGCGTGCAGAGGTTTTTAGTTCTTTATTTGTTCATTCTGTCATGGGATATGGGCCTCACTGGCAAGGCCAGAATTTGTTGCCTATCCAAAATTGCCTTTGAACCCTTATTGACTCTCTGGCCCATTTCAGAGGGCAGTTAAGAATCAATCTTGTTACTGTGGTTCTGAAGTCACATGTAGGCCAGACCAGGTAAGGAGGCAGATTTCCTTCCCTCAAGAACATTAGTGAACTAGATAAGTTTTTATGACAATTGGCAGTGGTTATGTGATCACCACTGGGTTAGCTTTCAATTCCAGATTTCTTGAGTTTAAACATCACCATCTGCTATGGTGGGATTTACCTGTGTTCCTAGAATGTTACGTGGTTCTTTGGACTACTAGACCTGTCAATCCATGCCCTCCACTTTTTTTCACCTATTCCACCTCTTCTGCCCTTTCTACTTTTCCTTCTACTCCTTTTCATTCACTATATCTTTCAACTCTTCATCCTCTCCCACCTTCTCATTGTGTTAATCTTTATCTTCTAGTTTCCTAGATAAAGAAAGGATTCTGAATTTATTTTGCTTTTCAAATTAGAAGTAATTATGTCAAACAATGAATCCTGGTTGCTGTGAACTTTAAATTAAATAATGCCAAACAAGTTTGCAAGAATTAGTGACTATGCATCATACAGATTCTAATGAAAGGGATTATTCTTTGCAGTTTTATTGTGAGCCATATGTCCCAAGCTATTTGAGCAATTACTTAGCTTCATCATTTCATAAAGGTTCATTCACCTTTAAACTGAAGGAAATAATTTTTCCACTATTCAGTTGGTAGTGAGTTTATGAAAAACAGTTCATGTGTGAGATGATAAATGTATTTCACTATTTGTGATTTAGTTTTGTATTTTTATGGTTATATTATTGGCTTGGAAATAGTCTGGGCAATACATTCAGGGAGATTACTGAGTCTTTCTCCCAGTGCAATGTCATTCTTTGGGATTCTTCTGGCCCCTTCCCAAAGCTCTGGATTGCTGGAAACTTTCCTGGGAAATGGTGAATGACTGACGGCTTGTGCGAGGTCTCTGGGATCTCTGGCAGTTCAACGCTTGGGGAACCACAGTCCTATACAAGTCAAATGATGGTAAGAAAGTGAAGGCCTTTATCACAAGCTCAGCCAGAACCCTGCACAGTATTGCAAGCGAGTAATGAGGTGAAAACTCCAAGACAGTGCCCAGTCTGACAGGAGATGGGGTGTCAGGGGTGTGGGCAGTGGGAATGTGTTAGGGCAGGTAATCGTCCTGTATTTCTGAGGAAGAAAACCACACTTTAAATTTATTGGCAGATTGTCAATAAATTGACCTGTCGACTGATTTATACAAGACAAAAAATTTGAAGGAATCGAGACTGTAAATGACTGTGAATTATGTCCTTTTGAATTTGTATAATGTAGCAGCGCCCAAAGTACAGAATGTCCTGCTACATTCATTTTGGTTCCTTTGATAAAACAATTTTGGGCTTTTCAATGTAATGGTTACTACTGTCTTTTTCCTACATCTGTGTAAGTGTAGTTGTAGGAGCCCCTAATACAGATTTTATCATTGCCATTGTGACCACACAGTCTGTAACCTGATCTAGTATTAATCAAAGTGCCTCTGACTTCTGGTCCCATAATAACTGCAGATTGAATAGAACAATGTTATAGAGAATAGGCCAGGTTATTTCTTGGAGAGCTTCACAATTGAGGTTACAAAAATTTTCTGAACTCAGATGGTTGAAGCAACATTTTGAAAACCAGGAACAGAATTTCGGTGACAGTAAGAACTGCTGATGCTGGAGTCAGATATAACCCAGTGTAGAGCTGGAGGAATACAGCAGGCCAGGCAGCATTAGAGGAGCAGGAAAGCCGACGAAAATGAAGAAGGGTCCCGACCCGAAACGTCAGCTTTCCTGCTCCTCTGATACTGCCTGGCCTAACAGAACTTCCGTGATTTTTTTATTCTCCTTTCTGGGAGATTGGCGCCATTAGCCAGCTCTATTCCTAATTGCCTAATTATTTACAAGAACGTACTCATGAGCTACGTTCCTAAATATTTCTGTGGTGGAGCTGCTCCCATGTTGCTGTTGTTGGGGGAGGGCGGTGCAGTGAGAGCCAGGGGCTCCCAATGAATTTTTATTGAAAATGAAGGACTACAAAACGTTTCCAAATAAAGATGGTAAGTGAATAGAGGGAACTTGGAGTCAGTGGTGTTCCCATGCCTGGCCTCTAGCAACCACAACCATCTTCCTTTCTGTCGGGTATGTGCCAGGTACATGCCAGGTTTGGGCCAGGTATGACTCCGGCCAGTGAGAGCTTTCCCCAGCTCTCAGTGACTTCATTTTTTTTTAGGGACTCCTTAATGATACACTGAGGAAATTACTGCCTTGTTGTTCAGGTCAGTCACTTTCACCTCATTGCTGAAACTCAGATCTTTTCTCCATGTTTAGACCCAGTCAGAAGTTACAAGGGGCTATGCTCCAAAAGCTTGTGATTTTGAATAAACCTGCCAGACTATAACCTGGTGTCGTGTAACTTCTGACTTTGTCCACCCCCGTCCAACACTGGCACCTCCACTTCAGGTTTGGACTCAGGCTGTAATGAGATGTGGAGCTGAGAGGGACCGGGACAGCATCACTTTCCTGATGGTGACATTGAGTGATGGACGATAGCTGTCTGGATTGGATTTACTTAGAGCATAAGAAGTAGTAACAGCAGGAAAGCCTTTGTTTCACATCATCTAAGGTAAGCATATCCTTCCTTAGGTAAGGAGACCAAAATGGTACACCTGTAATGTCACACCAGGACGTGTGACACAAGGTAGGGAGCTGGCATCTCCCATAGAAATGGGTTTGTGCACATTGGAGCAGACCAGATCTGGTCAAACTGAAATGTTGCCCTGAAACTGAATCCAGCTCCAAGTCCAAAACTGACCATGAACTCAGACTCCCATTTTTCCTCTTGTTTGGCTGTCACCACAGTGCGTTATCCTGGTTATCCAGGACTGATATGTCAGATCTGAATATTACAGTAAATATGTTTCAAAGAGTTACCAACTCTTTTGCTCTGTCATTGACAATTTCTCCAGCCTTCTTTTGGGACACTCCACAGTAAATGCTAGGTTGGCTGACAACTTTCTCTCAGGTTACTGCAGATCAAATAAAGAAATGGTTAATAAAGCATAGGAATTGTGATAGTGGTGAAGAGCCAGGAATCACCTGGAGGAGTTTCTGGAAAGCTTCTGAAACCAAAGGTGCACATTAGACCAGGTAAGAGCATGGATTCATTATCTTAGCCTGGGGACTCTTCTAGAGGGCTAAGGCACCTCGTCAATACATTTATGAGAGAGGTGCACCACCCTCTCCCAAACGGTGCCTTACCTCTGCCAGAGAGCAAGAACTGCAGATGCTGGAGTCAGAGTTAACACAGCATGGAGCTGGAGGAACACAGTGTGGAGCTGGAGGAACACAGCAGGTCAGGCAGCATCAGAGGAACAGGAAAGTCAATGTTTCGCGTCGTCACCTGATGAAGGGTGAAGACCCGAAACGTCAGCTTTCCTGTTCCTCTGAT
>NC_063365.1:25924892-25963084 GCF_021869965.1 Rhincodon typus
GCTCCATCCCCGCCTCTCTGACCTGTCTGTCTCCTCTCCACCTATCTTCTCCTCTATCCATCTTCTATCTGCCTCCCCCTCTCTCCCTATTTATTTCAGAACCCCCTTCCCCTCCCCCATTTCTGAAGAAGGGTCTAGGCCTGAACCATCAGCCTTCCTGCTCCTATGATGCTGCTTGGCCTGCCGTGTTCATCCAGCTCTACGCTTTGTTGTCTCAGATTCTCCAGCATCTGCAGTTCCTACTATCTCAGTGAATATAATATGGTTTAGTGGCTTTGAATGAAGGAGAATTATTGACTTGGAGCCCAGGGGAACAACCTACTCTTCTTCCAGTCGTGTTCTGCGATCTTTCACATCCACCATTCAGTGGGTGGCTGCACAGTTACAGGCTCATTAGCATGACCTCTCTGACAATGCGTAAGGACTGGCTCAGAATTTCAGCCAAATTCAGGCGCTCATTCAAAAAGTACGTCTGAACCTGCAACTACCATTTTTAATTCATGGGATGTGGGTGTCATTGGCTAGACCACCATTTATTACCCATTCCCAATTGCCCTGAGAAGGTGACAATGAGCTGCCCTCATGAGCTGCAGCAGTCTGTTAGATGCAGGGGAGACCCCTGATGTGTGTTGAATGACAAATAATGTGCAAAGGTATTGGGGGGCAAAGCAAGATATTGGCACAAGATAATAATGTTCATTTAATGGGCCAGTGTGGAAACAATGGGCCAAATGGCCTCCTTTTGTGCCAGAGCAATTCTGTGATCAGCAGGGTATTCCCTGCCCATGTTTAGAAATAATGCCATGAGACCTCCTGCTGATGGGAATCAATGAAGGAGACTCCCAGGACGGCTGCTTCACAACTGTGTACCACTGGACCATCATCTCTAACGGGTCCATCCTACCGGTGGGAAAGGACATACTCTGATACGGCGATGATGAGGTCTGGGATACACTGCGAGATATGATTCTGTGAGTATGACTATGCCAGGCTGTAGCTTGGCTAATCTATGGGGCAGCTCTCCCAACTTTAACACAAGTCCTAGTTGGTAGTGAAGAGCAATTCACAGGATTGGAAGGTTTAGGGGTGCTCTTGTGGAAGTTCAATCCCAGGGCTAGGTCACTGCTGAGCTTTCCATCCAGTAATATTCTTATTACACTATGTTGTAATGAGTTGGAACAACTAAGTGATTTGCCAAACCATTTCCAAGAGCAGTTAACAGTCAACCAGATTGCCTTGTGTACTAAGTGGCCAGTCTGGGATAATGATGGAGCAGGTAATAAAGAAGGCAACTGGTATGTTAGCCTTCAAGCGAGAGGATTTGAGAACAGGAGCAAGGATAACTTGCTGCAATTATGCAGGGCTTTGGAGAGACCACACCCTGGAATATTGTGTGCAGTTTTGGTCTCCTTATCTGAGGAAGGATGTTCTGGCGATGGAGGGAGTGCAGGGAAGGTTTACCAGACTGATTCCTGGGATAGCAGGACTGACATATGAAGACAGGCTGGATCAGTTAGGACTGTATTCATTGGAATTTGGAAGAACTGAGGGGGTGGGGTGTGGTGCATCATATGAAAAGCTATAAAATTCTAACAAGGCCAGAAAGGGTAAACACAGGAAAAATGTTCCTGATGACTGTGGAGTCCAGAACCAGGGGGTCACTCTGTGAGGTTAAGGGGTATGAAAACTCCTAGTTCGGACCAAGATGAGGAGAAATTTAATTCAGCCAGAGTATGGTGAGCCTGTGCAATTCTCTGCCACAGAAAGTGGTTGAGGCCTAAACATCATTTTTTTTCCCAACGATACAGTTCTTAAGGCTAAAGGGATCAAAGGGTATGGGGAGAAAGCAGGGACATTGGACTAAGTTGGATGGTCAGCCGTGATCATATTAAATGGCACAACATGCTCAAAGGGCCGAATGGTCTACTTGTGCTCCTATTTCCTTTGTTTTTATGTATCATCTGTAAACTTAGAAATACTACATTCAGTGCCCAAATCATTGATATATATTGTGACCAGCTGGGGCCCAAGTACTGATCCTTGCCATAGCCCACTAATCACAGCCTGCCAACACAAGAATGATCTGTTTTCTGTCTGTTAGCCAATCTATTCCAGTACGTTACCTCCTATCCCATATGCTTTAACTTTTCTAACCAGCCTCCTTTATCAGCTTTGTTAGCAAACTTTTTAAAAAACTCCAAAATGTTCATCAAACACAAATTTCCGTTTGCAAATCCACGTTGATTCAGATCATTATCCAGGTGTCCATTGATTCAATCTTTTCTAGATTTAAGCATTTTCTCTGCTCTGAATGTAAAGCTAACAGACCTGTAGTTCCCAGATTTCTCTTTCATTCTGATCTTAAATCATGGGTGACATTTGCTGTTTTTGTTTCACAATGAATCATTTCAGAATCTATAGAATTTTGAAAGATAATCACCAATGCACTGGCTATCTCTATAGTCACCTCCTTCAGCACTCTGGATGCAAAACATTTAAGTCTTGGGAACTTATCAGCTCTTAGCCACATTAATATCTCTACTATAATCCTCTTACTGATGCCAATTTCCTTCAACCTCTCATTCTCCCAGCCATTTGGATCTCTAGTTCTGGGAGATTTTGGAATTTTCCTTAGAGAAAACAGACAAAATAATCAGTTAGCTTCTCTGCCATTTCTCTATTACCCCATTATAAATTCTCTATAAATTCGCCTTTAATGGACCCCTATTTGTTTTACCCAAACTTTTCCTTTAAAAAAACTTTTACTGTTGGTTTTATATTTCTTGCTTGATTTCATTCATATTATATTCTTCCTTTCCTTAACAGTTTCTTGGTCCTCCTTTTTTGTATTTTATAAACCAATCCTCAGAATTAATGCTATTTCTGGTAATTTTCCAGGCCTTTTCTTTTAATCTGGTGCAATCCTGAACTTCCTTTGTTAGCCACAGTTGACTGACCTCCAAGAACCACAACCGTGTGCCATACATCTTTTTCTCCACCTTGTCTACTTGTGACACCATTTCAAGGAACTATGTACCTTTGATTTCTATCAAATGTCCAATCAATGCCACAAGGTAACTCATTTTTCCTGTACCTTGACTGACTCTGGACACCAGAATTTCCCTTTGCTAATGGAGTCCGACCCTCAACTTGGAATAAATTGTTAGTTTGCCCAATGCAACTAATTAAACAAACTGCATATGTTTCTCTTTCTTGAATTTATTCCAAAGTTTGCAGGGAGCACTATTGATGTTATCTGCATAGGTTACTCTTCCTCGTTGTATCAGAAAATTCACACTGCCAATGCTATTTGTTAGAAGGCACTGTTTAGATCCTTCAGGTCCTGCTGCTTTCCTGTAACATTATTTGCCTTCATTGCAACTTCTGCCAACAATCAAACAAAATATACCATCTGGGATCCCACTCAGACAAACACCATGTCATATTTGTCACCCACTCCAAAACTCAATCATTAGAGTGTAATTGATTTACTTAATCTGCAAGGGCTTCCAAAAGTTAGCCTTGCCAAGACAGTGTATATGTGGTTCTAAATTAATGTGTCTGGAACAAGTACAAAATCCCAGTGGGCTACCTTGAAACATTTCCAAAACGCAGAAAAAACAATATTTTACTTAAACATTTTAAGGATAATGGCACAAATCTGAGACACATATTGTTTTGAGCAGGATGGATTATCTGCTGACTCGACCTCCTCTTTAACACCATGCATTGAGTAAGGAACCTCAGTACTAGAGCAGCCAAACCTTTGAACCTGCAGGATTTACTGACCTATTGACCAGGTTCTGGCTAATAGAAAAATGATTAATAGACTCTGAAAACCAAAAGTACTAGAACTCACAGCAGGTCAGGCAGAATCCATGAAGAGAGAGCAAGCTAACGTTTCGAGTCTAGATGAGTCTTCTTTGAAGCTGATGTGGAGTGTGGAAGGGGCAGCATTTATGCAATAGTGGGGAGGATGGAGTGCTGGGGGAGAAAGGGTGTCCCAGTAAAGCACATTCCCAATCACTTAATCTGCACTAATCAACCTCCTTTCTCCCCCAGCACTCCACCCTCCCTCTATTGCATAAATGCTGCCCTTCCACACTTCACATCAGCTCTAAAGAACAGTCATCCAGACTCAAAACATTAGCTTTCTGTCTCTCCATTGATGCCGCCTGACCTGCTGTGATCTCCAGCAATTTTTGTTTTCAGTACAGATTCCAGCATCTGCAGTAATTTGCTCCGACATTGACAGACACTATTGGAAATGAACACACGCACATCAATTCTGCATCGGACAATTGATAAATATCACACCCAGTACTCAATCAAACCTTTGTGGAATATTCTGTTAGAGTCTCTCAGAACTTTCAAATTCCCTGCAGTTTCCAATTAATCTTGCTCCTTTTCAACAAAGTACACCAAAAGCAATTGCAAATCAATTCAACAGTATAACCAGAACCGAGGTGCCCAAAATCTTTTGCACAATTGGGTCTGATTATCTTTGTTTCTTTTTTCTGATTTAAAGCATACCTAATAGACAGTCTAATACTAAACCTTAAATGTTAAATCTTAATTGCTTCAGCAGTCAGATGGGAAATGAGGAGTTTTATCAAAAATGTAATTAAATTCCAACAGTAGAAAGGCAGGTTCTGGAAACTGGCTCTATTGCAGCACCTCATTTGTATTTGAGGAGAGGATTATGCAGATGAGTAAAGCAGTCAGAGGACTTCGCTTTGCAAAATCTATCCACAAAAATCTTGAGTTTACAAAGCCAAGAAAACATGGTATTTGCAATGCTGCTCCACAGACAGCAAAATCCAAACTGGATATCTCCCAAACATAGAATCTAGTTTCTAAATGACTGGAATTGGCTAGTTTTTAAATGGAGTTACTATGAAGAAATGTTTGCCCAAACTTAGACTGACTCCCTCAGACAAGCTCTTAGCCTACTTCTCCCTGTTCTCCTGTAAAGCTCCCCAATTTCCTCATTCACTCTCACTTTCTCACTTAATTTCTCATTGTGTTTCCAGCTGGTACCTGTCCACTTGTTACTGAGGAAGGGTCACCAGACCCAAAACGTTAACTCTGTTTTTTCCTTCACAGATGCTGCCAGACCTGCTGAGCTTTTCCAGCAACTTTGTTTTTGTGCATGTTACTGACCCGACTTCAGCTCCTTACAGCCTTATTTCAGGTTACTGCTCTACCACTGCACTCTATTCTTAGCCCAGGAGCTATTCAAAGAAGCGCAGAGAAGTTATCCTGCATCCCTGGCAAATGTTTATCCCCAAAATCAACATTAACCACTCAACCAACTTTGCAGTTCGCTGGTCCTTTTTTTCATTTGTTTCTGGGATTTTGCTGGACAGCTGCATTCCCTCCTTAAAAACTGTGATCAGTCTGTTCTGGGGCCTCTGCTGTTTGTGATCTTTACAAATGACTTGGATGAGGAAGTGGAAGGGTGGGTTAGTAAGTTTGCCGATGACACAAATGTTAGTGGAGTTATGGACAGTGTGGAGGGCTGTTGTAGTTTGCACCAGGACCTTGACAGGATGCAGAGCTGGTCAAAGAAGTGGCAGATGGAATTCAACCCGGAAAAGTGTGAAGTGATTCATTTTGGAAGGTCAGATTTGAATGCAGAATACAGGATTAATGGCAGGATTCTTGGCAGTGTGGAGGAACAGAGGGATCTCGGGGTCCACGTCCATAAATCCCTCAAAGTTGCTACCCTAGTTCATAGGGTGGTAAAGAAGGCATATGGTGTGCTGGCTTTAATTGGCAGGGGAATTGAGTTTAAGAGCCGCAAGGTTATGCTGCAGCTCAATAAACCTCTGGTGAGATCACACTTGGAATACTGTGTTCAGTTCTGGTCACCTCATTACAGGAAAGATGTGGAAGCTGTAGAGAGGGTGCAGAGGAGATTTACCAGGATGCTGCCTGGACTGGAGGGCAGGTCTTATGAGGAAAGGTTGAGGGAGCTAGGGCTATTTTCATTGGAGTGAAGAAGGATGACAGGTGACTTGATAGAGATGTACAAGATGATGAGAGGCATAGATAGAGTGGATAGCCAGAGACCTTTTCCCAGGGTGGAAATGACTGTTACGAGGGGGCATAATTTTAAGGTGATTGGAGGAAGGTATCGGGGAGATGTCAGAGGTAAGTTCTTTACAGAAAGAGTGGTGGCTGCGTGGAATGTGTTGCCGGCAGTGGTAGTGGAGTCAGATACTTTAGAGACTTTTAAACGACTCTTGGATAGGCACATGGAGGATAGTAAAATGTAGGGTATGCAGGGTAGATTGATCTTAGTAGGATAATGGGTCAGCACAACATCATGGGCCGAAGGGCCTGTGCTGTGCTGTACTGTTCTAAGTTCTCCAAAAGTTCTTCATTGGCTACAAAGTGCTTTAGCACATCCATTAATCCTGAAAGTTGCTCTACGAGTACAATTAGTTTCATTTTTTGATTTATTGAAAAATTCACTGTGAAACTCAGTTTTGGAAGCTTCAAAGTATCTTTCCAATAACAGGGGACATCCTATATACCAGGAATAAAGCAAGAACCTCATGCATTAGTTCAGGTGTTTGCCATTTGAAATGTGTCAAAAACCTAACACCATTAATTAAAATTAAATTGATGTGTCACATTTTGCCTAATGAAATAATTCCACAGTAAGAGCTTGAACCGCAATCATAACATTATAAAAGTCACGAAATCCACCGTTTTCAGTATTCAACATAAAGAATTCATCATGAGCTTCACATTTGCGCTGTGACATCATTACAAGGATCCCACTCAGGCTGAATTCAGTTTCAGGATCATCTCTCCACACAAAACATCTTTCTGTCAATCTATTGAACTGGTTATTCCTCATTTTTGATTGATCTAATGACAATTTCTGCACTGATGGGATCCCACAATTTGATGGTAAAACAACCCAAACATATAAACATGGCACTTAAGACCAATAGTAGGCCATTTGGCTCTTCGAGCCTGCTCCATCATGCAAGAAGGCCATGGTTGATCTACTTCCCTGTCTGTCCCCCCAGTGAGCCTCAGATCCCTCGTTGATGACAAACTGAATGCAGCCTTGAATATATTCAATGCCCCAGCCTCTCTTGCTCTCTGGAGAAGAGAATTCCACAGTCTAATGATGGCAACACTCCATTTACCTTCTTAGTCATTTGCCACAACTGCGTACTAACTTTTTTATGATTCATGTTCCCTATTCTTTCTTGCTATAGGATATGACAGTACTGGAGTTGAGTTGACAATTGAAATGTTTGTTGGGGATGTTTCTGAGCTGGTGTGTTTCCAGCATTTTCCCATTTTGTTTCAGATTTTCAGCAGCTGCAACATTTCGAGCCTTGAAGCTAATGCTCGGATACCAGTCTTTTGTGAACGAAGCCGAGGATGTCCCAATGGAGGTGAACCTGTGGGATACCCAGTCTGACAACTGTGTTATCAGCTTCAGAAAGGTTGCATAAGAAACATTAGGTTCTAATGACCCGAATAGATGTGATTGTCACTTCTTCTTTTTTGCTACAGTTAACTTCAATTCAGCAGGCCCAGCAAGAGAGACGAAAACGAAGAAAAAAAATGGGGACAGGTCAATCTCAAGTTCCGAATTAGATCTTTTATTATTAAAATGCAGTGGACTGACAGCAATTGTTTTACTTTTCACAAGAGTTGCTGGAATTGTTAAAAGGCCAGAAGTGGTGGTGATGACCTAGTGGTATTACTGCAGTCCTGTTAATCCAGAAACAGCAGGTGATGTCCTGGGAACCTGGATTTGAATCCTGCCACGGCAGATGCTGGAATTTTAATTCAATAAAAATCTGGAATCAAGAATCCAATGATGACAATGAATCCATTGTTGATTGTTAGAGAAATCAGTCAGGTTCACTTAAGTCATTTGGGTAAGGAAACTGCTGTCCTTACCTGGTCTGACCCACATGTGACTCCAGACCCACTAACAAAATGGTTGACTCTTAACTGGGCAATAAATGCTGGCCTAGCCTGTGATACCCTCATCACATGAATGAATTTTGAAAGAACCTCTGTATCATTTCCCATACCTTCCCCAACTGGTCATATTTCTGAGAATTACTCCTGTGTTACTCTCTACTTTTACCATTCATGTAAGATTTTAAATTTCCCCAGAGGTTGTCAGAATTTTCTGCACTGAAGGCTTCATTTCAATCTGATTAAGTTTCGCATGACGTCTGGTAAAACACTGTTACCTGGACCAAGTTTAAGAGTTTTGTTGATGTAACCAGTCCTCCCAACGCTCAAACAGCAGCTGATTGTTATAACATGGCTTTCTACTAGGAGTAAAAACAGAAGTTTCTGGAAAAGCTCAGCAGGTCTGGCAGCATCTGAGGAAGGGTCACTGGACCCGAAACATTAACTCTGACTTTTTTTTCTCCTCAGATGCTGCCAGACCTGCTGAGCTTTTCCAGCAACTTCTGTTTTTGTTCCTGATTTACAGCATCCACAGTTCTTTTGGTTTTTGTCTGGCTTTCTACTAGCGCAGTAGCCACCTCACTTCACTTACTTTGGGAATCACAACAATTCTTTTTAGGAAAAGGTCAGAAATCACACAACACCAGGTTACAGTCCAACAGGTTTACTCAAAAACACAAGCTTTCGGAGTCTCTCTCCTTCTTCAGGTGTTATCATGAAACTGCTACCATGATTTGAAGTTGTTCAAAGACAAACCACTCCTCCTTTATTCAAATAGACAGAGCTTTCTGCTAGTTTTCTGTAATCTGTTCACTCCAGTCCAAACCTCACTGAACAATGGGTCACTAGCTTTACACCACCATCTCTCAAATAACAAATGGCAGGAAATAATCCCAGCTTTATAATCAGGTTCATTTCTTTTTTAAAAAACTAATTAATTTAAAAGTATCGATTACTTGGAAAACAAATGCAGTTTAATAAGGGACATTTTGAAAGAATAAAAGACAAGTATTTTCTTTGTGTTCCTTCCTTGGTGACTCACCTCGAGCTGTTGATTCCAGCCCAATAAGCAAAAACAAGTGAATTGCTTTCCTCCCCAATGCCCTCTGCATGTGACTGAAATGTTAATCTAATCAGTAACATGCTAAATAACCTTGCAGCCTCAGCTCAATTCAAGAGTTAAATTGAGTGGTTTGACCTCCCGATAGCAGGAGTCCTTTGCTCTGATTGAATAAGTGAGCTGGGTGTAACTGGGGCCAGGCCCCTCAGCCACATTCACTATTATGTGACAGTCACCCTGGCCAGCTCCAACTCCCTTCCAACTGCACCAGCACAGGTGCCAAAATTTGATGAGTTTGTTCATTTCAAATTGATAGCTTTTTTTAGTTGTTGCAATTACGTGAAATTGTAACTTTCTGTTTACAGGACAGTAATATATTTTAAATAACAGTTTTGAATTAGCGAATCAAGAGAGAACATAGAACATAGAACAGTACAGCACAGAACAGGCCCTTCGGCCCACAATGTTGTGCTGACCTATTATCCTACTAAGATCAATCTACCCTGCATACCCTATATTTTACTATCCTCCATGTGCCTATCCAAGAGTCACTTAAATGTCCCTAATGTATCTGACTCCACTACCACTGCTGGCAGTGCATTCCACACACCCACCACTCTCTGTGTAAAGAACCTACCTCTGACATCTCCTCTATACCTTCCTCCAATCACCTTAAAATTATGCCCCCTCGTAATAGTCATTTCCACCCTGGGAAAAAGTCTCTGGCTATCAACTCTATCTATGCCTCTCACCATCTTGTACATCTCTATCAAGTCACCTCTCATCCCTCTTCGCTCCAATGAAAATAGCCCTAGCTCCCTCAACCTTTCCTCATAAGACTTGCCCTCCAGTCCAGGCAGCATCCTGGTAAATCTCCTCTGCACCCTCTCTAAAGCTTCCACATCTTTCCTGTAATGAGGTGACCAGAACTGAACACAATATTCCAAGTGTGGTCTAACCAGAGGTTTATTGAGCTGCAGCATAACCTCGCGGCTCATAAACTCAATTCCCCTGCCAATTAAAGCCAACACATCATACGCCTTCTTTACAACCCTATCAACTTGGATAGCAACTTTGAGGGATCTATGGACGTGGATCCCAAGATCCCTCTGTTCCTCCACACTGCCAAGAATCCTGCCATTAATCCTGTATTCTGCATTCAAATCTGACCTTCCAAAATGAATCAATTCACACTTTTCTGGGTTGAATTCCATCTGCCACTTCTTTGACCAGCTCTGCATCCTGTCAAGGTCCCGGTGCAAACTACAACAGCCCTCCACACCGTCCACAACTCCACCAACCTTTGTGTCATCGGTAAACTTACTAACCCACCCTTCCACTTTCTCATCCAGGTGACTTATAAAGATCACAAACAGCAGAGATCCCAGAACAGATCCCTGCGGAACACCACTGGTCACCGAGCTCCAGGCTGAATACTTTCCATATCACTCTCTGTCTTCTATTGGACAGCCAATTCTGTATCCAGACAGCCAGATTTCCCTGAATCCCATGCCTCCTTACTTTTTGAATAAGCCTACCATGGGGAACCTTATCAAATGCCTTGCTAAAATCCATATACACCACATCCACTGCTCTGCCATCAAAGTATTTTGTCACATCCTCAAAGAATTCAGTAAGGCTTGTGAGGCAATGACCTGACCCTCACAAAGCCAGGCTGACTATTTCTAATCAAACTGTGCTTTTCCAAATAATCATAAATACTATCTCTTAGAATCCCCTCTAAAAATTTGCCCACCACAGAAGTAAGACTGACCGGTCTGTAGTTCCCAGGATTACCCCTATTCCCTTTCTTGAACAAGGGAATAACATTTGCCACCTTCCAATCATCTGGTACTACTCCAGTGGACAGTGAGGACACAAAGATCATTGCCAAATTCTGTGAAAAACACTACATCGGACAAACAGGAACGGAAATTAACAACAAATGGTACACGAACATCACTTGGCTACAAAAAGACACGAACAATACTCACTCATCTCTATCCACATGGATAAGAAGAACTACCAATTCAACTGGGACAACACCAAGATCCTGGGACAAGCAAAGCAAAGACAGTCACGGGAATTCCTAGAAGCCTGGTACTCTGTGAAGAAAGCCATCAACAAACACATAGAACTCGAATCCATATACACTTCCAATGTATATGCGAAGGAAAACCGGAAGTGAGGTAATCCAGCTCAACGGACTCCAGAGTTTAAATACTAGGCGGGAAAACACAACTGCGCTTCATCGGAGGTTGCACTGATGATGTTACCCAGCAGGGTAATGAAACGTCTGAGGAACGACAACAAACCAGCTTGGCGAGCCAACCAACCACAGCATCCTTATTTGACAATGCACTAGCCATCAGCTTCCTGTGTCTCTTAACCAAGCTTCTCAATCACTGACATCCAAGTGAGAGACAAAAGAAAGTCAGGGATTGTGTCTGTCTGTTTGTGCTGTGTCGGTGTGTACCTGTGTGTGGTTCCCTGTGTTTCAGTGTCTATCTGCCTATGTCTGTTTATATGTGGATGTGTCTGTCTGTATCTATATGGGTCTGTGTCTCTCCGTGTCTCTATGTCTGTGTCTGTATCTGTGTGCATATGTTGGGGGCAGGTGGAGTAGGAATTGAAATCTGGGACTTTTGGATTTTAAATTTGTCCCCTTAATTCCAGAAACTTCTCCCTCAAAGTTGAGTCACAATGGGTCATGACGATATTGTGAACCACGTTCTGTGAAACATGTTTCATTCTCGCCCTGTGAAGTTCAGAGATTGAAAGGTTTAAACGTGATTCCGATTAGCAACAGAAGAAATGTAATTACACACACACACACACACATTAATCTTCCAACCCACCACAATTACTCAAGTTAAAATGCTGCACTGCACGAGAGCAACTCTGGAATTGGGCCTGGCGTTCATTTTATTTTAATTAATTAAAAAACACTTCCACATCATTGAAATATTTGAAGAGCTTGAACAAATTCACCAAAGAGCCACTGAGCCACACATTGCAATTCCTCCTGGAGTTCCAGACAATAACTTCAATTCAATTCTCCCTGCCCCCTGCCTCCCTGAGACCCACACTGTCCATGTATACCACCCCGCGCGGACCCACACTGTCCATGTACGCCGCCCCGCGCGGACCCACACCGTCTGCGTACATCAGCCTGACCCTTTTGCTGTCTCTCAGCCCAGCTTTGAAAACACTCTCCTGGCTGACACCACTAGACCTGCCCCTCCCCACACAGACCCCTGCCTCCCATCCCAGATGATCTAATTTGCTGCTTCCTGTGTCCAACACAGAGAAAGCTGCCCTTCATCCATCAGCCCCACCCTCGTAGATTTGGATCACAGTCATGTTTAAAATTCTCATGCTTGTGTCAAAGTTCACCTCTCCTTGTCACCCTGACAACTGCCCCCTCAAGACATCAGTTTATTCCACTGATCCACAACCCCACCTCTTTGACTGGCCTCAAACAAGAACAAGAATAGATAGGAGCGGGACAAAACTAATTGGCCCTTTGAGACGGCCATGCCATTCAGAAAGTCAGGTGAGCCCTGACTGTGTCTCTAACTCTGGTGCACCTGGCCCACTACATTTGACTCCCTTGTCAATCTGAAATCTGACTAATTCAGACTTGAATATATTCAATCATCAAGCCTCCACTGCTCTCTGCACTCATGACTTTCAAAGATTAATGACCCTCTAAGAGAAGAAATTCCTTCTCTTTTCCATCTTAAATGGGAGAGCCCTTATTTTGTGTCTCCTCCTTCTAGCCATCATAAGGGAAACATTCAGCTTGTCAAATCCCCTCAAAATGTGATGTGTTCCAACACGATTAATTCCCATTCTGCTAAATGAGAATCAGTGTCAGACCAACCTGCTCAACCGTTCTTCAAAAGGCAAATACATCATTCCAACTCAATGATTGTCCTCTCAACTGTCTCCAATACAAATATCTCCCTCTTTTACTAAAAGGAGATTTAACCTGTGCACAGCACTCCAGCTGTGGTCTCACCACATAAATCTTACAGTCACCCATTGTCTGTACTAGCTCTTCAAACGAACACCATTTGTGACAATCTCCGCTTTTATCCCCAAGCCCTTGGACATTGTTTCTATTTAAATAATCATCCAATGTCCTCTTGAAAGCCCCAATTGAATCTGTCTCCACCACATTTCCAGGCCATGCATTCCACATCCTACCACTTGGTGTGAGAAAACACTATCTCACCTCTTATTTACTTCTTTTGCAAATCACTTTAAACCTGTGCCATCTGTTTCTTGATCCTTCTATGATCAGGAATTGTTTTTCCCGATCTACTCTGTCCAGCCTGCTCCTGATTTTGAAAACCTTGATCAAATCTCCTCTCAGCCTTCTTCTCTCCCAGGAGAACAATCCCACTTTCTCCAATCTTCCCTCATCACTAAAATTTCTTCTCCCTGGAACAATACCTGTAAGTTGCTCCTGCACTTTCTCTCTCTCTCTCCAACGTGTTCATAGCTTTCCTGTAATGCAATGCTCGCAACTGTGTACATTACTCCAGCTGAAGTCTAACAAGTGCCTTATACAAGTTTGACATCATCTCTTCACTCTTGTGTTCTATGCCCTAATTAATAAAGCTGAAAACACTGTATGCTTTATTCACTGCTCTCTCCACCTCTTCAACCACCTTCAATGCAAATACACACTCAGGTCCCTCTACTCCTACACCCTATTCTGAATTATCCCCCTTATTTTATATTATATTTGAATGTTCTCCTGATCAAAGTGTATCACCTCACATGTCTGTCATCTGCCACCTAGCCGCCCAGTCCAACAACTTGTCAATGAACTTTTTGAGTTCCACACTGGCATAGAATCTCTATAGTGCAGAAAGAGCCCACTGTCCTCCTCATAGTTCCTCCAAAATTTGTGTCATCTACAAACTTTGAAATTGTCCCCCATACACCAGGTTCCAGATCATTAATATACATCAGGAAAAGCAAGGGTTCCAATACTGACCCCTGTGTGAGCTGATACAGCTCACACATTGTCATTCCACAAAGGAGCTAAGGTTAATGGTACCCAGGTGGAGAGCTGGAGTCAGGGTACAGATCTTTGATATAATAGACTGAGCACCAGTTACTAACTTTTGTTGAATGTTTTAGGGTGCAGAATTCCAGCTCATTTCATTGGAGTTTATTGTTTCAACCATACCACTTAAAATTCACCCACATTGCTGAGAAATCCAATATGATTGGGAAAGCCCTCTCCAGATATCAAAGAGACACAGTCAGAACCAAAAAGCTCATCAACCAAGCCTAGAGAAATGACTGTGGAAATGTGCACATAGCTGTTGCTTTATGGGTTCTTTTTGTAGTTTACTCCATTGTGATGAAATGAGGATGGATCTCATTTCATTCATCCTGTGAAGAAAGTATTATTATGACTGATCAGAACCCTGTAATACTGTGAAAGGGACAGGTTCATCCATCTGTGATTCAAGACTATATGACTATTTTCAGTATCATTGCCTGGCCAGCAATCTGGGGAAGTGCTGTACACGACTTGATTTTTACCTCATTGTAATGAATGGAATAAAAACTCAGATCAATTCCATCATGGGTGGGTGGTCAGCTCTGGCAGGATACCAGCCAAACTGTGAGTGAAAATTAAACTTCAATTATGACCAATGTCCAATAAAACTATAAATGTGCCTTCAGAAGTGGGGGATCCATTGCGGAGACATGGGGTCTTGTTAAATGAAGAACACACAAAAGTGAGGAGTTAACTGTAAGAGAAGTACTTGGGGTGAGACAATGTTGGCCTGGCTATGCTGGCTTGTAAAACCCTTTCAATGTGACACAACCAGCCCGTTACTCAGTGACTGATGTGGATTGCATCTTCTACTGAATCTCTGAGCAGTTCCTCGCTGGGTAACTCCAACCACTGTTACCATTATCCAATGCTGATCAGTTGTGTTGTTTCCCTCTTTAACTATGCATTTTCCCTCACCATTAGGTTGTTGGAACAAGGGTGGTTTCCATAAACTCAATGATAATTTCATTTCATTCCAATCTTCATTGAAAGGAATGTACTTTAGGTGATTAAAATGTCTCAGTTGACAAAAACGACATCTGACAACTCTGACCAGCTGGTTCACTCTCATTTGAATTCTTTTTTATTTTGCTTTTCTTAATAACAAGGCGTCTTATGTCATGAGAGATCTTTATGGGAGAAGAAATAGAAAATATTTAAATAAGACAGTAAAATCGTAGCAGGTTGAAAGCATGAATTGTAAGCCATTATGTGAGGTAGAAATGCGTATTATACCATTCAGGAATTGTACTATAATTTAACCTGAGGATCAGGAGTCTCCACTAAAGTGGATTGCATTCCTACATCAATCTGAATGGAGCTCATTTATGTTTAATTTTTAATGTGCATATTTAATATGGGTCCTTTTGGATTTGAAGACTTAAAGAAATAGAGAGTGATACATCTGTGCATGAAAAACAACAATTTCACTGTGACACCATTTTGCAACTCCTCTCAATCCACAATTCCTGATTTTTCAGCCAGGAGACATGTGACATGGTTATATGGGATTTCCCAACCACACGCTCTGCAAAAGCGACTCAGTAAAAATTCCATAAGTTGTATTCTCACCATTAAACCAGATATGGTTTTGACATTGCACATGAAAAACCCTTGTGAAAGTGTACCCCCAAAGCCTGTATGAAATGGAGTTAGAGCTCATTTTGTCTATAACCTACATTCCACAAGGCAGCATCTAACCCACAGAACAGCTTGATGTTTACATTCTGATAATTAAAGGAGTCTGACCAGGAGTGAAGGATGTGTTCGTCAGGGACTGTGAGTGTAGTAGAGGGAGTATCTGGTAATTCTCAAGGGAGTACTCACTGAATGCTGGGACACTAGGAAGCTTAAAGGAATAGAGGCATCTTGGGGAGCTTGTCCACAGATCTAGGCAGGTGGCAGGGCAGGTTAATAGGATAGTTAATAAGCCATATGGGACACTTGCCTTTATCAGTTGTGGCATAGAATATAAAGCAGGGAAGTCATGTTGGAGATGTACAGAACTTTGATTAGGCCACAGCAGGAGCACTGTGTGTAGTGTTCACAGACGTGTAGAATCCCTGCAGTGTGGAAGGAGGCCATTCAGCCCACACCAACCGTCCAAAGAGCATCCCAGCAAGACTCACCCCCACTATCCAATCCCTGTAACCGAATATTTCCCATGGTAAATCCCCCTAGCCAGCACATCCCTGGACACTACGGGTAATTTAGCCTGGCCACCTAACCTGCACATCTTTCAGCTGTGGGAGGGAGCCAGAGCACCCGGAGGAAACCCACGCAGACACAGGGAGAATGTGAAAACTCCACACAGACAGCCAATCACCCAAGGGTAGAATCGAACCCGGGTCCCTGGCGCTGTGAGAGAGCAATGCTGACCACTGAGCCATCATACCATAGAAAGGATGGGATTGCACTGGAGAGGGTGTAGAAGATATTCACCAGTATGTCACTGGGGATAGATCAATTCAGCAACTTAGAGAGGCTGGATAAGCTCAGGTTGTTTTCCTTAGCACAGGGAAGGCTGACTATAGTGTATAAGATTATAAGGTGCATGGACAGGGTGGATAGAAACCAGCTGCTTCCCTTAGTTGAAGGGGGCATAATTTTACGGTGGAGGGCAGGAAGCTTAGAGGGAATTCGAGGAATATGTTTTTCACACAGAGGGTGGTGGGGCCTGGGAGGGTAGTTGAGGTGGGAAATGTCACAACGTTTAAAAAGTACTTGGACAGACACTTGAAGGGTCATAACATTCAGTGGTGAAAGTGGGACTAGTTTAAATTTAGTGAAGGTTTCTGTTGGTGCAGACTCAATGGGTCCTCTATGATTATGGTTTCAGGAAAGACATGATACCATCATTTAGATGGCTACTTTAACTTATTGGGAATGGGGAGAAAGTGAACATCATTCTTCCATCACTCCTCCATCACAAGCTAACACAGCTTAACCTGCCTATTGTTGAGTAAACAGTGCAGCCAATATCTTGACAGAGGCCATAATGAAGAGTGAACAGAGACAGACAATGATAACCAACACAATATAAAGGTGTAAAAATAGAAATTACTAGAAAAGCTTGGCATGTCTGGCAGCTTCTGCAGATGGAAACCAGAGCCATCAAGTGACCCATCCTCAGAACAGTAGAAGATGTGCTACCTGCTAAACACAATCTTTTATCGATATACAGGAGCTGGAGTGGACAGTCTGTAAAAAGTAACTGTTGGCAGTTTGAGGATAATCCCAGGGCAGTCAGGGAGTGAAATGCTTGGCCAGGCTGACAGATTCTGGTCATCGATCTTAGGGCCTTACCTTTAGGCAAAATTCTCACAGGACCTTCTGTGGTAGCAGCATCCATAGGCCATCCATGTGCAGGGGATGTGAGAGGGTGGAGGTTTTGCATCTTCAGTTGGGATCTGCTGCAGTTTCTGCTTGGGAATAACATTCAGCCTCCAGAGCTAATAATGTCTATCCTCTGTAATAGACTGGTCAATATAGCCAGAGGGATTTTAGGTATGACCTGGTCACTTTTAAACAGAAAGCGATGAACAAGTGTACTCACACAGTATAACCTCAGGATGGTCCAAAATGATGCTTCACAGCTAATGAAATATTTCTGCTACATGGCCAATTTTGTGCAGTAAGAAATGAAACACAAACGGCCAAAAGAAGCAATGAAAGAACTGACCAGATTATCTGTTGTTTTGCACTGTTTGAGGGACAAATATTAGGAAGAGCATAGGGAGCATTCTCCTGAAGTTCTTCCAATATTGTCATGGGCTCCTTTACATCAAGCTGAGGGAGCAGGGCAGTCTCAGAAAAATGTCACATTCAGAATTGACATCGCCAACAAGGCAGCACTCTGTCAGTGGTGCACTGAAATGTCAGGCAGGATAATGGCCTACAATCTTCAGAGTGGGACTGGAATCTACAATCTACCTCCTCAAATATAGTCACATGACCATAGCGTCAGGTTGGAGAACATTCTGAATGAATGACTGGAAGAATAACTGTTATGAACAGTGCAAAGGAAGAACTGAGGTCTCACTCACTGAGTCTACCTCTGCAGAGTGAGGGTGTGTGGTTATTACAGGCTCTGTCAAGGGGTAGTTCCATCTCCATGTGTGTTATTCCTGGATGAGAAGGGAGAAAGTCATCTTCCTGGTGAACATTGAGAATATCAGCTAGTCAGACATTGAGAAAATGGAGCTGTAATCGTGACAACAATAAACATGGATGGAAAGGCACCATGTGCTTCATTGATGACCAACTCTCACCATCCCATCAGTCACTGGAGTAGAGCTTGTCTAATCTGAAATAGACATGTTTCAAGCTCAAGCCCAACTCCCACACCCTCCATCCCTGTGACTAAGACAATTGAGAATCATTGCTGTAATTTGAAGTCTCGGGGACAGGATCTTATTTTTTGAGTTGATGTAGGGACAGGATCTTATTTTTTGAGTTGCTGTGGATCCACAGGTATTGAGATGCTCAGCTGGCTGAGGGGAGAGCGGCAGAAATTGTCAATAAGCTCACTTGCAGCTCCCCCAAAAAATCCTATCAGTAACCTTGTTGCTGTAATTAATGTATTTCCTTTCCCCAGTCAGTCAGGTATTTTATTGAAAGAAAATCTGGGGATGCAAGGAAGTCTGAGGAGAGAGGCGCTCAAGAGCATAAACTTATAGTCTTAACACATCAAATGACTGTTCACCTATAGACCTGATGATTTAAACATATCTGTGTTTACCTCGAGGCACTTTGCCTTTTGAAGTATTGGGTCATATTTGTACTTAGGTGCACAATAACTATAGAGAAGTGCTTGCATCGTTTGATCACAGTCTTAAGTCTGGTTTTGAAGTTTCATGGTGCGAGTCTAGCTTTAGCATTCAATGCTGGTATTCTAATCTAGGATTGAGAGTGTGCTGGATTGTCAGGAATAGTTAGGGAGAAATTAAATTGGCTGGTCTACTGAGCTACATGAACATTGAAGAATAACAGAATTATAGAATTATTATAGCACAGAAGGAGGCCAATCAGCCCATTGTGCCTGCATGGGTTCTCCATTGGAGCGATTCAGCAAGACCGTACCTACCTCCTATTCCATGAGGTTCTGCATATCTTTCCTTTACAGATAACTATCCAATTCTTTCTTGGATGCCTTGACTGAACACACCTTCATCACACTCTCAGGGATTGCATTCCAGATCCCAAACACTCACTTCATGAAAACATTTTCCACAGATTGCCATTGCTTTGCTTCTTCTCCAATTGACACTTAATTTATGTTCCCTGGTTCTCACTATTTCCAACAATAGGAACAATGTTTCCTTATCCACACTGTCTAGTTCCTTCATGATTTTGAATGTCTTGCTCAAATCTCCTCTCAACTTACTATTCACCAAGGGAACAGTTCCAGCTTCTCCAATTTGTTGCTCATCCCTGTGACCATTCTCGTGAATCTTGCCTGCACTCCCTCCCATGCCTTCTCATCTTCATTAACATGTGACTCACAGATTGGACACAGTACTCCAGCTGAGAGCAGACCATTGTTTTGTACAAGTTTAATGTAATTCCCTTTTATTTATACTCTATGCCCATTTAACTCAGCCTAATAAATCTTTATTAATTACTCTCTCAACCCATCCTGTCACCTTCAGTGACTTATGCACATATTCCCCAGCCAGGGACCAGTGTTCCTTCTCAATTACTTGTCTGCAAGCTCCCCCTGCCATTGGGAAGCTCCACACGTGTTGTGTCGCAATGTGACACATTGCTTCTGTTTGCAGAAACCATTATGAGGCGCAGGCCTTGGGAAGATCCACACTGCAGTGAAATTTATCTGGGGAACACTGACTGGGACTCTGCAACCGTGCCCTTTATTTTGGTTATCTATCTATATTCTTCCTACCAAAATGTCTCCTCTCACGCTTCTCTGCATTAAATTCTGTCTGACACTTATCTAATTTGCCCTTTTCTTTTGAAAGTTCTACACAGAGTCATAGAGTAATATAACATAGAAACAGGCCCTTCGGCCCAAACTGATCCATGCTGACCATGGTGCCCACTCAGCTAGTTCCAATTGCCTGCATTTGGTTCATATCCCTCTCAACCCTTTCCAATCATTTATCTAACCAAATGTTTTTTAAATGTTGCTATTGTACGTGCCTCAAACACTTTCTCTGGCAGCCCATTCCAAACTCTTGTGAAGAAGTTGCCCCTCAGGTCCTTCTTAAATCCTTCCCCTCTCATCTTAAACCTATGCCCTCTAGTTTTCAATTCCCCATCCCTGGGAAAAAGACCATATGCATTCATCCTATCTATGCCCCTCACAATTTTATACACCTCAATAAGATGACCCTTCATTCTCCTACATTCCAAGGTATAAAGTCCTATCCTGGCCCACCTCTCCCTATAACTCAGGCCTATTAGCCCTGGGAACATCCTTGTAAATCTTCTTTGCACACTTTCCAGTTTAGCTGTGTCTTTCCTTTAACAGGGTGACCAAAACTGTACACAATACTCCAAGTGCAGCCTCATGAACGACTTATATGACTGTAACACGACATCCCAATTCCTATACTCGGTGTCTCGATCGATGAAGGCCAGCATGCTAAATGCCTTCTTCACCCACCCTGTCTACCTGTGATGCTACTTTCAAAGAACTATGTACTTTTACTCCTAGATCCCTCCGTTCCAAAAATCTCAAACTATGCTTCACAGAATTGCTGGGAGGTGGCCCAGTGTCCTGGTCACTGTACCTCTCTTAAATCCACCAAAACAGATTGCTGTTTAGTCTGCACAAAATGACTGTTTAACAGGAATTTCAAAGTTAAACATAACATTATAAATTAATGAGATTTCATCAGGGGTTGCTATACAAAGGCAGTCTTTTCAAAAGATGTCTCAGATCTGTTGAAAAATCTATATTCTGTGACCCATCATAAGGAAAATATACATTAAAAATTCACTGCTGTAACACTAAAGCCCAGTCAACATCCACATGTTGAATCAGGCAAGAGAAAACTTTGAGATTTATAAAAGTTTTATTGTAAATCTATTGTGTTACGATCAAAGCTGGCATTATTTTTGCACAAGAATGAAATCCAACTTGATACATCATTTTTTTTTTCAGTTTTTTAACAAGCCTCTCGCTGAAAAATAATAAACTTGCAATGTTGTAGATTTGGTATTACTAATAAAACGAAATTTATTATGCAACAGAAATTGTGTCACTGGGTCAAAATCATGGAATTCCCTCCCTAAGGGCATTGTGGATCAATCTATAGCACATGGACTGCAACGGTTCAAGATGCAGCTCACCCCCACCTTCTCAAGGGTCAATAAAATGCTGGCCAGACAAAGATATTCATACTCTCTGAATGAATAAAGAAAATCTTATGAATTCCAAAACCAGCCTTTTATAGATCCCAAAATGCTCCTTTACAGTACTCATACATGAAAGAATTCCCTTTTCTTTCACTTCTATAGGTTTAATTTAAATTTAATCCTGTAACAAAATCAGCCAGCTAGACATCACAGAATATGACTTCCCTGATTGGGGATGGTAATCTAATCACCTTAAAAAGGGGGAAAGTCAGTGATACTGACACTCTGGTGCCTGAATCTGTATGAGGCAGGACTATAATCAAGACAGTTCATGTGTAAATAAAAGGTGGCTGGGTGATGGTATACCAGCCTCTGCAGTTATTTCAATTCTCAGACTGGAGAATCAGACAGCTTCTTCCTGAAGTCTTTCTGTACCTGGGCTTAAATTTTCTCAGCTTTAAATAAAGCATAGAACATAGTAAATAAGATGCTAAACTGCAGGTATAATTAGGCACATGCAATTTATTTTTGTGTCAATAAATGAGAGCTGCCTCATTAAAGATGGCAGGATTGGGTACAAAATATTCTTTGAAGAATGAGAAGGATGGAAGGAAAGGAGACGGGGTGTCAGCACTGATTAAGGAGGATATTACTGCAGGAGAGGCAGGGTGTTCTCATGGAGTCAAAGACAGAATCTATTTGTTTGTAATTAATTAAAAAAGGTACAATTACAATACTGAATGTATTCTTCAGACTGTCAACAAGAAATGTGGAGGAAAATTATAAAGAAATGCAAAAGCTGTAGAGCAGTAATTGGGAGAATTTGAATTGTCCTAATCTAAACTGGGATTGTAAGAGTGTGGGGGGCCAAACAGGGGAAAGAATATTTGAAGCATCCTGATTGTATGTTTTCAGCCAATGAGTCAGGAGACATTGATGTTATTGCATCTGGGAGACAAGACAGGTCAAGTGTGAGTAAGGATACACTGTAGGATACACTGATCATAATACCATATCAGGCTGACATTAGCGATGGACAAATTACTAGAATAATTGCCTCTTGGAAAGGCACAGATTAATGAGGGCTAGTCAGCATGATTTTGTTAAGGGAAGATTGTAGCTTACTATATTAATTGAAACTTATAAGTGACAAGGAGGATTGATTATGGTAATGCTGTGTATGTTGTCTCCAGGGATATTAGAACACACTTGACAAGGTAGACTAGCCAGAAAAATTAAAGCCCATGGAATAGAGGGAAATGTGATGAGTTGGATCCAAAATTGACTCAGTAACAGGAATCAAAGAGTGATTATTGACTGATGTTTTTTTACCAAATGGAAAACATTTCCAGTGATGTAGGACTCAGCACTGGGTCCTTTGCTGTCCATGAAAAACATTCAGGATTTACCCTAAATGTGGGTGAAATAGTTGGGAAATTTTATACCTGTAATCATTGTGAGATAACTTTCACTTGATTATAGCAATATATACAGCAGAAGCAAAAAAAAAAATCACCCAAATGAAGAGTTAAGATATTAGTTAGATTTGGGGGGAGGGTGCAGAAATAGTGGAAACACTGAACATGAGGTCAAACAGCTTGAAGAGTTTTACAGAGTTTTTAAAGTTGAGAGAGGAAGTTGTGAAAGAACGAGGTAGGAGAAATGTGCCACAAGTGCAAAAGCAAAATTCAATTCCTCTCAAATGTAGGACCATGGGAGTAGGCCATTCAGCCCTTTGAGCTGACCCTAACCAGTTACCTGTCATGGCTGATCCACTTCTAGAGTCAGTTTCACTTTCCTGCCTGCCCCTCCATAACCCTCAAATCCATTGTACATCAAAACTTTAATCATCTGATAGTTCAATAATCCATCCCCACTGCCCCCTAGGGAAGAAAATTCCACAGACTAGCAAATAAATTCTCTCATCTCCACCTTTAAAAGACAGCCCTTTTTTTTTTAAACAATGCCCCTGGTTCTATGCTCCATCACAAGAAGAAACGTTCTCCTGGTATCTACTAAGATGGTGGGACATTGCGGTGTGGAAGTCTTGTATTGCAGCCTGCAGCAGTGGTTTCCCAAAGTGGCAGCCTTGTCCCGGAGGGGTGATCTCCAGGATTTGGTGTTCTTCTCCCAGCACGGAGGTCTCGGTGTCGGCTTCTGAGTATTCTAGCATTTGGCGTATGGATCAACTTTCCCCAAACTGAAGTTGATCTGAGATAAATCTTAATTTTACTTTTTTCTTCTTACATATGACTTCCATCATTAATACAGGAGCCGTTGTATAGCAACTTAAAACTTTTCACTGTCTTTTTTCGTAAAAATACACGTGACCATAAATTGCTACTTTATTCTGACCTGTCAAAAACCCTCAACTTGACAATAGTACTTGACCCAAGAAACCACATCATGTACATTTTCCAGAGATAACACAGTGTGGAGCTGGAGGAACACAGCAGGCCAGGCAGCATCAGAGGAGCAGGAAAGTTGATGTTTCGGTTTGGGACCTTTCTTCAAAAAAAGAAGAAATGAATTTTTCTGAAGAAGGTCTCAACGTGAAATGTCAGCTTTCCTGTTCCTCTGATGCTGCCTGGCCTGCTGTGTTCATCCAGCCCCAAAACTTGTTATCTCAGATTCTCCAGCATCTGTAGTTCTTACTATCTCTGAATGAACATTTTCCAAATGCTTTTCACAGAATTAAGTCCCTTTTCAAATAAGGTGACCTAAACTGCACAGAATTCCGGAATTCATCCGCAAACAACTTGTATCTTTTGAATAAAATGCCTCTTACTTTTATATCCCAAACCCTTTGCAATAAACACCAACATTGCAATTTTCTTTCTCACCACTTGCAGTATCTGCATGATAACCATTTGTGATTCCTGTATGAGGACACACAATTCTTTCTGTACTGCAGTGTGCTGCAATATCTCACTATTTAAATAGAATCTTGCTTTGCTATTCATTCTGAAAAAGTTGCCAATTTCACATTTTTCCACATTATTGAACAATTTTGCTCTCACTCAACAGATCTATATCATAAAGATGCTTTGTTTGGGCATTTCAAAGGATAACGAGTTGCTTCCTATACATTACTTTTTAAATGCATTAAGTTACAACATGAAAAAAAAGGTTGAAAGTTGTTACACTATTTCCAAATCCGGATTGATTTCTGTATTGAACCTAATCAATGATAGAGCCTTTATGGTACAGGATTCCAAAGATTCAGCACCCTCTGAATGAAAACAAACTCCTCGCCTTAAATGACCTGCCATTATCCTGAGATTATGTCCCCCAGTTCTAGACTCAGCAGTCAGAGGAAACATTATGTCTGGATCCACTCTGTCATGCCCTGTCAGAATGTTACTCAGTTTCAAGAAGATCTCTTCTCATTATTTGAAACTCTAGGGAATACAGATTCAGTTTCACCAATCTCTTGTTTTAAAATAATCCGGTGATCCCAGGGAACTGGGAACTTCTATTCCACTCCCACAATGGCAAGTATATCCTTCCTTTAGATAAGGAGACTAAAACTGTACTTAATACCAAGGTCAGTTCAACTACAGCACATCTTTACTCATCTATTCCAATCCCCTTGAAATGAAAGCCAATTTACAATGTCCCTTTTAATTACTTCCTGCACCAGATTGTTAGCTTTGTGCCTTTTGGACAATGAGCCAGATCACTGTGGAGAACAGCACTTCAAGTCATGAAGTCAGCCAGATGGACTTCAGAATAGGAGTTCCCCAATTTGGGCTGTTAATCTCAGGACCAATCGGAGTCCTGGCTGACAGATGAAAACAGGAGTGTCAAAGGTTCTGCTCACTCTGAGAGCTGGCTCTGAGGGAACTGGGTCAGCGTCAAAGACTCTCCATGTGTAAATAAAGGGGGACCTAGTGACTGGATATGGGCCTCTGTGGAGTTATTTCACTTTCAACCTCTCACCATGGAGGACACTGGTCTCTGGGAAGTTGTAACTTGCATGAACCAAGAATCAAATTTTTCTGGATTTACCAAAGGTTGTAAATTACAATCTAATCTCCATTCCTGTGTCAAATTCTTAGTTCCAAAGAACAGTCATTGGACTCAAAACATTGACTCTGTCTCTCTCCAGAGACACTGCCAGTCCTACCGAGTTGCTGCAGCAACTTCTGTTTTTATTTCAGATTTGCAGCATTGTGCTTTATTTTGGTTATTCTGTTGGATTGTGCATCCATTCTGATCAGCTTCTGAATATGTAGCCCCAGCATTTTAGTTAATTCCAGCCTTTACAAATGGAATTTTCCAAAGTTCACCTCTTTGCTCCTAAGGAACATTGTTCCTGAGGTTGTGACCCATGATTGAAGGATTCCGTGCTGATTCCTGGTCCTCAATGAGCCCAATGTTCCATAAAGAATACTCAGAAAAGGTTGGTTTAAATACTGTTGTGATCTGCTTCGAAACACTGACAAACATAGTCTTATTTCTGCAGAGTCAATTCACTTTTTAACCATGGAAAATAATTTTAAAGCTGGATGTATTTAAACTCTAGAGAATTTGCTCAAAATTTCACACCAATCAGTCAGCTGAAAAGGATAAAACATGTTAAAAATCTGTGCTGTTTATAGAGTCTCTCAATGTTTGACAGGCAGTGCATTAATTCTGAAGAGGGCTGGTGAGCTCTGGGATATTTACATCCATCTTCAGTTGAGAGAATCCTGAAACAATCACAATATGTCTCAATGTAGAGCAACAACACAACCCCTTCAGTCCAGTGGAACATTCAGAATTACAGTCTAGACCAGAATATCAACAAATCAATACCACACACACAAGTTAGGCAAACAATAGGAACATTCACCACAAAAAGCACTATTGAAGAATACAGACGAGAATGACACCTCACTAGCTTGTCCCACACTATTCTGGTAGTTGATTGACACAGCAAGTCATGACCATTATCCCGATGGCAGGAAGCTCTTCTGCAAGATGAGAAGTTATTTCTGCCACTGCACAAATAGAATGATGTCTAGTTCCTTTCACAACAGATGAAAACAAATGCAGTACTGTAGATAACTTTATCGCGTTGCTATAGTTACTGTCCTTTTCTCAAAACAAATGGTCGCAGTTTCTTCACATAACTATGTCTTGCAGCGTTGTAGATGATTGGGCTGTTGAAAATGTAAATTTTTAATAATTTCATTTTCCACAGAAGCATCTTGAATCAAAGTCTTCAGTACTGATACAATCAATGGGCCTTTGTGGGTTCCCCCAGTTGTCAGTGTCACTTTTAGTGCCGCTTTCCAGGTAGAGCAACTAGAATCTTTGCATGGTATTTTGTATATTACCCCAGTTTTGCTGGTTTTGGGTAAGGGATCCTTTATGTTCTTCAGTAGCTGTCATATGGTGATCATCGCAGGATAAAACCTTATTAAACACAAGTGATGCAGTAAAGAGTTTTTTCCTAATCCACATATCTCATCCAAAGCATATTGTGAAACAGAATAGGGGGAGCTGTATCCAACATTAAGTACAGGTAAGGCATAAAGCACAAAGCAAAAACTACATTCACCCACTTTAATGAGTTCTAATATTTAGCAATAATTCTACACAGCTTACAAAACGGCACTAAATTGCCCATTGTCAAAAATCTGCAGGTATCAGGAGCACAATAAATAGATGTGATGCTCTTTGTTTTAAGCCCAATTTAATGTCAGTCTGATATCTAAGGTTTTTATTGATGCACAGTAAACATTAAATTGCAGATTCTAACAACACTGTATATACAGACACAAAATAATGATTCCTCCGGGTGTGATAGCCACCTGGAGTAAATTGAACAGGTGATTGTCCCTCTTCCTGATGCCTTGTTGTGTCTATAGTTCGACTTCAAGTTTTGTTACTCTGCCTGAACTGCAGACACCTACAGCAAATATCTAGGTCCTGGATCCAGGCCATCCAGGAATTCCCACATTTCGGAATCAAAACACATCATCTGGCCTGCTATATTTAATGCATTTCAAATAACTACTTCATTATTTTATTCAATTTAAAGTTTTGGAGAAGATTTGTAGCTTGGGTTGTGGATGAGGTTGTAGACTTGTTCACTGGGTTTGGTTGCAGACATTTTGTCTCCCTGCTAGGTAACGTCATCAGTGCATCTCCGGTGAATCGTTGATGTTCTGTCTCGCTTGTTATTTATACGCCTCATTTTGTATGTAGTGAGAAACATTACATAGGCCAGACCGGTAAGAAAACTTACCAAATGGATACATGAACACCAACTAGCCACCAAGATACACAACCAATTCTCACTGGTCTCTCGACACATGGACAACAAGGGGCATGAATTCAACTGGGACAACAAATCCAGAATCGCACAAGCCAAACAGAGACATGATGGGAATTCCTGGAGGCCTGCTATTCTAACCAGAACTCCATCAACAAACACATTGAATTAGACCCTGTGTACAAACCACTGAGAAACAGAACTGGAAGTAATGCCAACCACCCCAGCAAACCGAGGCAAATAAATAATAAGTGGGACAGAACACCGACGCTTCACTGAAGGCGCACTGATGATGTTACCTAGCTGGGTGATGAAACATCTGCAACCAAACACACCGGCTCAACGAGCATGTGTACAACCTCATTTTATTTTCCTTTTTTAGATATCTTATTAACATTAACAACAGTTCCTGTGCTTTTGTCAAACCTCAAGATCCTGCTCCCTCATCAGATACTTAAGAAACAGTTTGCTTCTTTCCCTGTGGATGAGTAAGAATCAATTCTGAGAGTGAAAAATTTAGACCGAACAAAGTAGAACCTCCATCTACACTTTACTGAACTCCATTACTCACAAAACTGTTTAAAAGCACACTCAATGCTAATTCACACTGAAGTGCCCCTTTTTAACTGTTTCTGAACTGAAATGAGTTAGCTCAGACAAAACAGTTCCAGCTGGGTGTCTTAATAAATTAAGTTCAACTGCTGTCAGTAGAAGGAGCCTGTGTAACCCAGCTTAAACTTGGATGGGATTTTGCTTTTAAATAGTAAATTACAGTTAACGTGAGAAACAAACATAATTAGATTTTTCAAAAGAGATTAGGATCTCTCTTTTTACATGATATTACTGAACAAAGACACTTTGTTGAAGTTATTTATCTTACATTCATCAGGACAATTTACAAGAAATACCAAGTCACGCGGGGAGAAGAACAATATTTATACTTCATGAGATGGAGCGTGCTGATTGTTTGGCAAGTAGACCCTGATTGGTAAAGGTATTGACATGGAAAATGCAACCATTAATCTGGAATGATAGTTAACTACCAGGTTTTTTAAAACTTTAAACCAGGTTATTTTGAATTGAAACAAAGCCTGTCAGTTAACTGTCAATCAGCATTTTTGAGTATATTTAACATAGCAGTAGCTCTAAATCAGTCCACTTGCCAACCAGACAGTCTTCGCTTCTCATGTAGTCTAAATGTTGAATTTTCATGTTGACTTGATATTTGTATAAACTGTCCCAATGAGAACAAGATGAAACACTTTGACAAAATGTGTCTTTTTCTGCAATACTCAAGTTTTGTATGACCAAACAATTATTTATGACGTAATATTTAGAGCATAGAAACAGGTCATTGGGTTCAACTGGTCACTGCCTGCCTCTCTGGACTTTACAAACTTCCTCTTACTGCTCTTGATCTAAGCCCATCAACACGCACTTCTATATCATACTGCCTCAAGATTTTATCTTGTTTTCTGTATAAATGTATTGATGCTGATACTATCAACAATTGCTTGTGGTAGAGAGTTCTTTGCTTTGTGCCTGGTATATTGGTTTCTCAAAATGCCATCTTTATTAAAAACATATCCAGACCCGAAACATCAGCTTTCCTGCTCCTCTGATGCTGCTGTGTTCATCCAACTCCACACCTAGTTATCTCAGATTCTCCAGCATCGGCAGTTCCTACTATCTCTGAACTTGTTTAGAAGAATGTATTTGTTGTTTAATTGTACACATGACTGCAATCTGTAAGCACTGCTGTGTAACATATGATATGATAAAATAGAAATGATCATCACTGCTGTTGGACTGAGGTATGTTGTTCCTATGATAGTTTATCTTAAAGGATTTGATGTCCATGTTCACATCTGGATCAAAGCATTCCAGTGGACCAATGATGAATGTAAATTTAAGCACTGATTTTTCTTGGGGTGTGGTAATTTTATGTAGGAAAAGTCATCTTTCTCTGAGGAAACATCTTACAATGACTTTTGCTGGAACAGAACCCAGGACAGCTTCAGTCCTTCAGTCCCGACAGGCACAAAAAGAGACAGAGAGAGTCTTTGGTTTGTAGATAATGAACCCAGGGGAATAGCCTCTGAAAGACTGATTATACTTCTCTAAAACAGTATTCAGAACATACTGAGACTTTTGGATGTTCTTGTTATCAGATCAAACTTCACTTTGTATCACTCTATCTGCATCTGATAACAATCAAACTGGACAATTATCAGTCTTTATTATAAGTCTCACTTATGAAATCCAAAAAATGGCACTTGCTGGTCTCAGATTCACAAAAGGAACTGTATAATTTCTACATTATTATTATTGAGTTACCAGCCTCGAACTGTCAGAGACAAGGCAGCTTGGATTCAGCATTATTTTAACATCAGTGTTATTCCACATACTTTGTTAAAATTGAAGAAAGGGATTCTACTTGTTTATTAAATCTAAATAAAGCCAATTAGAAAATCAGGGTTGGATACAGGAACAGGACTGGGCCATTTAAACCATTGAGACTGTTCCAACATTCAACTAGATCATGGCTGATCATCTATTTCAACGTTAATCTCCTGCACTATTTCCATATCCCCTTATGACATTTGCCTCCAGAAATCTAACAATTTCTACCTTAGACCTGCTCAGTGATTGAACTTCCACAGGCCTCTGGTGTAGACAATTCCAAACATTCGCCACTCTCTGGGTGAAGAAATTCCTCCTCATCTCAGAACTCAGTGGACTTGCCCTTATCCTGAGATTATTATATTCCCTGGGTATGGACTCACCAGCTGTGGAAACACCATTTCACATTCTGAAAAAAATTTGTACATTCTAATGAGGTCAGCCTTCAATACGAAATGACGTATCGAAAGACTGTCATTGCAACTGTTACAGAGTTAGCAATGATGCTCCAAGTAGTAAGGGCGTGGAATGCCCTGCCTGCAAAAATAGTAGACTCGCCCACTTTAAGGGCATTTACATGGTCATTGGATAAACATATGGATGATAATGGAATAGTTTAGGTTAGATGGGCTTCAGATTGGTTTCACAGGTCGGCGCAACATCGAGGGCCGAAGGGCCTGTACTGCGCTGTAATGTTCTATGTTCTATGTTCTATGTTCTAAAAAGCCAGCCAGACATCTCAGTCACAGTGCTAACTTGATCTATCTGCCTGCAGTAGCCCTGGTCTTTCTGTCTTTCTTTCATACCCACACACAATTACTGAAGAAAAGTATTCAGCAACCAAGTAGTGCTCAGTTTGAAACATCCTTGTGTGCTACATTTACTTTCATCAGGAAGTTTGCGATTGCAATGGGTTTTGCTTTGTTACTTGCTATCCTCTGGTGCATGAACTGCTCAGGCCAGCTCTGTGATGTTAGAAGTCTAGAAAAATAACAAATGACCCTTTCTCCTTGACCTACAGACTGTAAAACTTGTACAGTCATGGAAACATGTTGTAGTTTTTTTTTAGGTTCAAGAAAGCTGCTTGGTGTTAACTCTCTTATATCAGACTTCTATCGATCATGTGATCAATACAGTTTTACTCACATTTTGATCCCTGGACTGTAAGTTGGCCCCACTGTTATCAGTCTGTAAGGGGCCAAATGGTCTGAAACCCCTGAACAGCATCCAACAAAAAGCTTCAATACAAAGTGCAAGCACATTGTGGCATAAAAGGAGGCAATTTGTTTTTCTTTGCTGCCCAGTCTCTTATTTTCATCCACATAAAGAAAAATGTTAAAATTGGACAAGCCTGTTCAATCAGGTTTGAACTTCAATGAGCATTCCTTTAAATAACCAAACAGAAATGAATCATCTAGCTGGCAAATTAATTAGATTCTCATACATAACTCAGGAAAGCAGAAGAAGAAATTTTCCATTAAGATTGCTTTCTTAACTTCAAATGAAAAGGGAACTCTCAGAAAAGAGCTCTGTCCAAAAGGATCAATGTGCAGCCATATTGCAGACCAGTTAGCCTAACATCAGGACTAGGGAATGTGCTAGAGTCTAATGTAAAAGTCATGATAACAGAACATTTGGAAAGCATTAACAGGATGGAACAAAGCCAGCCTAGGTTTATGAAAGGCAAATCACGCCGAACAAATTGGCTGAAGTTTATTTTGTGACGATGAGAACCGGTGGATGCGGTGTCTTTGGATTTTAAGAAGGCTTTCGGTAAATTGTTCTATAAGAGGTTAGTGGACAAAATTACAGTCCATGAGACTGGAGGAAATACACTAGCATTGATTGAGAATTAGTTGACACACAGGAAACAAAGAGTTCAAATAAAGTGGGTCTTTTCCCAAGTGGCAGGTAGTAGCTAATGGACACAGCAGGAATCAGTTGTGAGGACAAGCATGGAGGTTTCAAGGCAAGTTAAACAAATTGAGAGAGTGGGTGAACACAAGGCAGATGTGAAGTGAAACATTACAGTGTGAAAGGCAGAAGAGTATCATTTATATGGAGATATCTTGGTAGCTATAGATATACAAAGTGATCTGGGTATCCTCGTACACCTGTCAATGAAAGTAAACAGGCAGGTGCAGCAAGCAGTTAGGAAGGCAAATAGTCTGCTAGCCTTGATTGTAAGAGGATTTGAGTTCAGAAGTTGGGATGTCTTACAAGAGTTATTCTGGGCCTTGGTGAAACCACATCTGGAGTATTGTGTACAGTTTTGGGTCTCCCTACCTGAGAAAGGATACACTTACCTCAGAGGGAATGCAGCTGCAGTTTACTCGGCTGATCGTGGGGGATAGCAGAAGTGTCCTGTGAGGAGAAATTGGTTCAACCAGATCCGTCTGTATCAGAGTTTTGAAGGATGAGAGGGATCTGATTGAAATGTATAACATTGTAACAGGGATGGACAGACTAGGCTCAGGGACAATATTTCCCCTGGTTGAGGAGTCTAAAACCAGAGGACACAGTCTCAGGATATGAGGTAGAACATTTAGGACTGAGACAAGGAAAGATCTCTTCACACAGAGAGCCTGTGGAATTCTCTACAGAAGGCTATGGAGACCAAACCACTGATTATATTCAAGAAACAAGTGGGTTTTCTTTTATGTTCATAGAATAGAATCCCTACAGTGTGGAAGTAGGTCATTCAGCCCATCAAGTCCATACCTACTCTCTGAAGAGCATCTCACCCAGACCCACCCCCTACCTCAACCCACCTCCTATCCCATCCCTGCATTTCCCAGTCTAGACTCAATGGGAGAATTTAGTATGGCCAATCAACTTGACCGTCTTTGGACTGTGGGAGGAAACCGGAGCACCCAGAGGAAATCCACACAGACACAGGGAGAATGTGCAAACTCCACACAGACAATCACCCAAGGCTGGAATCAAACCCAAGTCCCTAGTGCTGTAAGGCAGCAGTGTTAACCACTGAGCCACCGGGCCGTCCTGGTTTTAAAGGCATCAAGGGGGATGGACAGAAAGTAAAAATATAACATTGAGATAGAGGATCAGCCATGACATAGGGACCCAAGGGGCAACTGTTTCACACAGAGGGTGGTGTGTGTATGCAATGAGCTGCCAGAGGATGTGAAGGAGAAGAGTAGAATTACAACATCTAAAACGCATCTGGATGGGGACATGAACAGGAAGCGTTTAGAGGGACGTAGGCCAACTGCTGGCAAATGGGTCTAGATTAATTTAGGATATCTAGTCGGCATAGACAAGTTGGACCGAAGGGTCTGTTTCCATGCTGTACGTCTCTATGGCTCTATGGCTCTATGAATGGTGGACTAGGCTCAAAGGAATGAATAGTCTACTTCTGCTCCTAGTTTCCATGTTTCTATGAAAGAGGGGTGTCATGATAGGAGCACCCCTCTGTTAAAACTTATCAGGCTTATAGCTGCTTCCTATTTGGTTCTCTTTACATTGATATGATGAAGCTTCACAACAATAATAATTGTTACTTCATCATTATTATAATAACTATTATTATTTGCAAATGCATGTTCTAATGTACATAGAACTGTGTATAGCAATAAGTTTGATCTGTATTTCTATGTGGTGTACGTTAAGAAGGGAAAGACAGTTTTAGTTCAATTATTTACATCTGTTGGTGGAGTCTAGTTGTTTGAAAACGTGTTCACAAAAATTCAACTGTGGTTTTAAAATGTAATAATATCCGAGGTGAGTAGTTCAGTGCTTTAGAAAGCAAGGGTAGGAGACAGGAAAAAGTTAGCTGTTACTTAAAAAAAAATCAAAGCTTCATTTCTGATGTTTTAAGACTGTTGCAAGTAGTTTTTATATAGTGTAATGTGGCTGGTGTGTCTTTCCTTTAAGAGTGGAAAAAACTTTGAACTTTTTTTGTTAAAAGTATATTAGCAGCCTAATGTGAACATGTTCAGTGACTGACCACCACAACAAACAAAAAAGCAAAAATTAAACCTGTGATCCATCAAGTCAGGTTTCACTTTGTACAACATTACAGTCAGCTTGGACCATAATGTGGAAGGGAAAAGGAAGAGATTGAGAAGGAAAGGGAGAATATTAAGAGGAAGAAGAGGAAAGATATGATCCAAAGAGATTTAAAGGAAGGCAGGAAGATAGAAAAAAGAATTCATTAAGACAGGATAAATTACAGGACAGATAAGGCCCCTGATGAGGAGCTGGTCAGACCATAAAATGTAGGAACAGAAGCAGGCCATTCAGCCCATCAGTTTGCTCCATCATTCAATGAAGTCATGGCTGATCTAATAATCGTCAAATCCACCTTTCTGCCTTTTCCCCATAAATTTTGATCCCCTTACTGTTTGAAAAACCTGTCTATCTCAGCCTTGAATATACCTAATGACCCAGCCTCGGCATCACTCTGTGGTAAAGAATTCCACAAACTCACTCCCCTCTGAGGGAAAAAGATCCTCCTCATCTGTGTCTTAAAAGGGTGACCCCTGAATCTGAGACTATGCCCTCGGGTTCTGGATTCTCCCACAAGGGGAAGCAACCTCTCCACATCCGCACAACATCTCACCGATATCCATGAGATAAATGACTAACTAATTTTGTTTCTGGCGCTGCTGGAAAAGGCTGAGATATTATCCAGGACATTGGCTCATCAGATAATGTGCAAACATCAGTGTCCAGATGAAACACTGGAACAGGCAGGTGAGACCTGCCTTAAGTTCTGATCAGGAAAATGGAGCTCCATTTACACTGACTCAGTCAAAAAAGGAGCAAAAAATTGTGCAGTTGGTCAGAACTGGGATTCATTAAAGGCTACAGTCTAACAAACCGAATGAAGTTCTTAGGTGAAATAATGGAGCAAGTTGATGATTATCACCTCACTGTGTCCATATAGATTTTCAAAGATGTTAGCAACAATAGTGTCATGGCTTAAAGAATTGTTTGATTAAAAAATAACTGAGAGTTAGAAATTGGAAAAGGCAGTGAATTGTTGATTTTCAGAAGGAAAGATGTCACCCCCACCCTGCAAAAAGTTGGTATAAGGACCACTGCTCATTTTGATTCATATTATATTACTGAGTTGAATTTGACAACAGGTGATAATTTCAAAGATCACAGATCACACAAATTGTGGTATGTAGAGAATAATGTTATAGGTAGACCCTGACCTTAAAAGGACATAAACAAAACAGTGAATTGGACATAAATGCGACAGATGACATTGTGGGTCAACCTACAGCAGGTGGACTGCAGCGGTTCAAGAGGGCAGCTCATCCCCACCTCCTCAAGGGCGACTAGGGATGGGCAAGAAATGCCTGACTAATCAGTGATGCCCACATCCCACAAATGAATAGAAAAAAAATGACATATCTGATGAGAAACTGTGAAATGACACTGTTAAATCTTCTTGTTGTATATTGCTTTCCAGACGTTTGAAATAATTCTGATTTAGGATTGAATACCTTACAGTTCTTTCAGTTAATTCTAATTTGTCATATTTCCTGTCTCAGGAGCCTGCTCAGGCCCAGTACAGTGTGAAGTGTTGTTCACTGGAATACAGATTTACAAAACGGTCCTGAGCCAATTAGTTCCTAACTCTTTCGAGACAATGCAATAATATGTAACAGACACACTTTTGGAAGGAAAATTAAGGTGAGTCAATATAAGTTAAATTGTACCACTTTAAAAGAGGGTAGAGCATCATATTGGATGTATTTACAGAAATCTTCAAAGCTGGCGGGAGTCGTTGGGAATGCTGTTAAAAATGCCTACAGGGTCTTTGGTTGTCAGAAGGGTTGGAATCTTCCTTTTTGCTGTGGAAGTGAGTAGATGGGGGATGAAGAACATTTTACTCATTAGGAAGGCAGGTCAGGTTTTTTCTTATAATCACGCACTATGCAGTTCATGAGCTATTTATTCAGAAGATAAACAGCAAATCTTCTGGCTGGGTAGGCACGGGAAGTTGCAGGGTCATGTGCTGACCCATAGGGTTGAAGGTCCAGATGCAATGTTTAAAGGGGTCCTGACTGAAAATGATTGTCTGTGATCCAAAAACATCACTGCTACTGTCCCAGTGATTTCTCAGTTCCTTCAACTTGATACCTAGGATCCCTCCATTGACAACAGTGACCCTACTCTTTAGATTTAACCATCAACCAAACTCCATCCCAGTTTGCCCCAGCACCAGCTCTCTGTCTGCACTGATCACCTGGCTGTCTTGCCCAGACATCATTCCTTCCTCTGTGCACAATACTCCCTCAGGGGTTGCCCATTTTCTATTGGTTATTGCACATGCCCTCCCATGTCCAATTGTCTTACCTTGAAATAGCCAATATTTGTAATTTGTACGATTCTTCTTGGTTTTGTTCACAACTTTACTCTGCACATGACCCCAGGGTAGCCCCATGCTCCCTTCATGCCTTCCCCAGTCACACTTGCCCTTGGCCAGGGCCCCTGCTGCAATAGTTTACCTTCACTGTCCTACTTCATGGTCCAAGCACCTGCAGACTGTCCCAAGCTGTTCTGAACAATGGACTGGCCTGGTAAACCCTTAACAAGGAGTTGAAAGCAGCAGACACACACCAGCATGAACAGTGCTGGATCTCCCGTGTCTGCTGCAAGGCTGGTGAAGCAAATTTGACAACAACTTTCAAAAGGGGAATTGGACAGTAACTCAGAGAAGGAAGGATTTGCTGGAGTCTTGGGAAGGAACTAATTGGAGAGGTTTTTCAAAGAGCTGGAATATGCATGACGGATTGAATGGCCTCCTCTTGTGCTGTTTGGTTTTATTGGATAGTGAAGGGTATACAAAGGATTCAGCTTCCAAACAAGAGCTGCTATGCAGCTGTAATACTGAGATGTTCCATTACATTTTAATCCTACTCTGGCTTGGAACCAAACCTAATGATCTGTTCGCTACAAAACTAACATTTTAATGCATCTGATTTAGATCATCAGCCGCATTCCGGGAGGTTTCTGATTAGAGATTCAAATTACTTGTCTCTGTTTCTCTCCTTCCAATACAAAAGGAACCTCTTTATCAGTTAAATGAAGCATTACAGTTCTCCCATGAACACTGTTAATTAGTGTGTAATATATAAAAATGTTCAAACTCAGAAACATCCTCACCCTAATTCTTGTGAATTTATCTGTGAAGGTGACTCTGTCTTTGGAAATTCACATTCACCTTATGGAAATTATGCTCCTCGTGTTGTGATCTTTGTTTTAAAGAGCTGGCACTAAATGGCAGGTTATGTCCGGATCAGAGTTATACTGCACTGACTGAGTATGATTTAGTTTATGGGTGAGGTTACAAGAAGTCACTATGGGCTAGTGACAGCCAATCACAGACTGCCAGGTTATTGGCCTCAAAGTGACCAACCTAAAAAGTGTGACATACATTCACTTGGAGCTGGATGAGGTTACTTCATGTAAGCACACTCTCTCAGCCCGTTGTATATCCAGGCACAATATAACAATAAATCTTGTGGGCAGGAGTGGTCACCAGGACCCTCCAGGGGGGGTCCAACACTTGGAGATGCTCCCCACCATGTGCACTGTTACTGCTGAATGGGTTTTGTCGAGTGGTGATTCAGGTCAGAGCTCAATACATTCGGCAGCTCGGTTGGCTTCTGATGTTCTCTGGCAGCAATAGCTTCATCGCAGGGGACAGTCAGTCACTGAACATTCACACAATTGTGGAGTTTTGTTTCATGAAGTTTGGGGGTTGGAGCTGTGCAGAACCTTCCTATTTCTACTGCAGATTCTGGATTGATTGACCAAAACAAAGAATGGTGCACATATATTTTCTTTCAGTTCCTTTGTCTCAGATCCCTCCATGCTAACCAACTGTCTCCCACCACCTGTCTGCAGACAGTCTTCTCCTGTCCTCTGTGTCCCTTCTGTCATACTCCAATCTACCCTGACACTCTTTCACCATTTGGAGATAGCAAGAACTGCCAATGCTGGAGCCAGAGTCACAGTGTGGAGCTGGAGGAACACAGCAGGTCAGGCAGCATCAGAGGAACAGGAATGTCAACTTTCCTCCTCCTCTGATGCTGCCTGACCTGCTGTGTTCCTCC
>NC_063365.1:25968084-26003868 GCF_021869965.1 Rhincodon typus
CAGCTTTCCTGCTCCTCTGGTGCTGCTTGGCCTGCTGTGTTCATCCAGCTCTACACCTTGTTATCTCAGATTCTCCAGCATCTGCAGTTCCTACTATTTCAGAGAATATGAACAGGATTACACAAAGTCAGCATGGATTTATGAAAGGGACATCATGTGTGACAAACCTATTTGGATTTTTTGAGTATGTAACTAGTAGAATAGATGAGAGAATCAGGGATTATGGTTTGTTTGGATTTTCATAAACCTTTTCATAAAGTACCACAGAAAAGGTTGTTGTGCAAAATCAAAGAACAAGAAGTTGTTGCTAACATACAAGTCTGGATTGGGAATTGGTTAGAGTAAAAAAAAAAGGATTGTTTTCAAAGTGGAAGCTGATAATAAGTGGGATACTGCAGGAACCAGTCTGTGGTTCCAACTGTTTAGATTAGGCGACAGCTATTTGGATGAGGGAATTGAATATAATATTTCCAAATTTGCTGACTACTCAGAACTACGCCGAAATGAATAGTGATGAGGACATAAATAGGCTTCAGGGTGATGTAGATGAGTGAGTGAGAAGATTTGTGCCAGATGCAGTATGATTTGGGTGATGAGACATTGCCCACTTTGGTAAGAAAAACGGAGCGGCAGATTATTGTGTAAACACTGATAGATTACGAAATGTTTATGTACAATGAGTCCTGGTTGTCCTTGTACACCGGTCATTGAAAGCAAGTGTTGCAAGCAATTAGGAAGGTAAATGAAAGGTAAGCCTTCATTATAAAGGGGTTTGAGTGCAGGAGCAAGGAATCTTACTGCTGCTAAACAGTCTTAATGAGAGCACACCTGGAGTATTGTGAGAGCTTTGATCTCTTTACCTAAGAAAAGGTGTACTTGTCAAGGAATGATGGTTCACCAGTCTGTTTCCTGGGCTGACAAGTTTATCGTATGAGGCAAGATTATGTCAAGTGGGCCTGTATTCACTGGAGTTTAGAAGAATGAGTGGGGATCTCCTTGAGAAACATAAAATTCTGTCAAGGTTGAATACTCTGGATGCAGACATGACATTTCCCTGGCCAGTTGTCCAGAACAAGGGATCGTGGTCTTGGTATGCACAGTCAGTCATTTTCAGATTGAGATGAAGAGAAATTACTTCACTCCAAGGATACAGGAGGGAACTTGTGCTTGGAGGCAGAAAATGTGGGTGAGATCCTAAATGAGTACTTTGCATCGGTATTCGCCCAGGAGAAAGATATGGCTGATAATGAGATTAGTATGGAGCATGCTGATACGCTAAGGTATTTTAAGATCAAGAAAGAAGTTTGATCTCTTGAAGAGCATTAAAGAGGATAAGTCTCCAGGGCCTGATGATATCTACTCCAGGTTATTGAGAGAGGCAGGAGAGGAGATTGATGGGGCCTTGACCGAGACCTTTGTATCCTCACTAACCACTGGAGATGTCCCAGAGGGCTGGCAAGTAGCTGATGTTGTTCCTCTGTTTAAGAAGGGAAATAGGGATAATCCTGTAAACTACAGACCGGCGAGTCTCTCATCGGTGGTTGGGAAGCTATTGGAGAGAATTCTTAGGGATAGGATTTACACACATTTGGAAAAGCTTGGCCTAATTAGGAACAGTCAGCATGACTTCATGCAGGGCAGGTCATGTCTTACTAACTTGATTGAATTTTTCAAGGTGGTGACTAAGATGATCGATGAGGATAAAGCAGTGGATGTTTTTTACATGGATTTTAGTAAGGTTTTTGACAAGGTCTCTCATAGTAGCCTCATCCAGAAGATTAAGATGCATGGGATCCACAGTGACTTGGCTGCATGGATTCAGAATTAGCTTATCCATTGAAGAGGGTAGTGATGGAGGGGTGTTTTTCATGCTAGAGGTCTGTAAGTAGTGGCATTCACAGACATCCATACAGGGATCTCTGCTGTTGTGATATATATATGAATGACTTGGATGAAAATATAGATGGGTGCGTTAGTAAGTTTGCAGACGATACAAAGATCGGTTGAGTTATGGATAGTGTAGAAAGTTGTCAAAGGATACAGCGGGATTTAGATCGGTTGCAGATGTGGGTGGAGAATTGGTAGATGGAGATTAATCCAGCTAAGTGTGAGGTGCTGCATTTTGAGAGATCAAATGTTAAGGAAAATTATACAGTTAATGGCAGGACTCTGAACAGCATATATGTACAGAGGGATCTTGGGGTCCAAGTCCTTAGCTCCCTGAAAGTGGCCACAGAAGTAGACAGGATGGTAAAGAAGGCGTATGGCATGCTTGCCTTTATTGGTTGGGGAACTGAGTACAAGAGTCAGGATGTCATGTTGCAGCTTTATAAGACTTTGGTTCAATTCTGGTCACCACATTACAGGGAGGATGTGGAGGCTTTGGAGAGGGAGCAGAAGAGGATTACCAGGATGCTACCCGGATCAGAGGGTATGAGCGATAAGGAGAGGTGAGAGAAATTAGGGTTGTGGCGGAGGCTGAGGGGAGACTTGACAGAAATCTATAAAATTATGAGATAGGATCGATGATCAGAATCTTTTTCGCAGAGTTGAAATTTCTAATACTCGGGGGCATGCATTTAAGGTGAGAGGGGCAAAGTTCAAAGGAGATATGAAGGACAGGCCTTTTTAGACAGAGAGTGATAGCAGTCTGGAATGTGCTGCCGAGGGTAGTGGTGGAGGCAGGAACAATGGGGTTTTTAAGGGACTTTTAGATAAACACATCAATATGTAAGGAATGGGGGGATATGGATCCTGGGCAGGCTGAAGGGATTAGTTTCATTTGGCGTCATGTTTGCCACAACACTGTGGGCCGAAGGGCCCGTTCCTGTGCTGTACTGTTCTAAGTTCACTCCAAGGATGGTGAACCTGTAGAATCCTCTACAACAGAGGGCTGTGGAGACCGAGCTGCTGAATACATTTCAGGAAAAAAATGGATTTCTAGTAGCTGTCAAGGAGTGTGGGGATAGAAAGCAGGATTTTGCTTTTGCGATAGAAGATCAGCCACAATCATGTTAAATGTCAGAGTGGGCTTGATGGACTGAATGACTTACCCTTGATCCAATTGCTATCTCCCATCTCTATTCTCTGCAGGTACCTTCTTCAACATGAGACGAAGCAGATGTTGGGTCCCAAGTCTTGGAAAAGAAGTTTCCACAGCAACAGTGGTAAAAGACACCCCATCCTATCCCATCAAAGATCTGAATAAAAGTGCTCTTCATTGAGAAAAGACACAATTGTGATGCACTTCTCCAAATAGTTTGTTTGATGAACAAATTGGTCTTGGAACAAGAATGCAAACATTAAAAACATTGATGCAATTCTGCTTGGCTTAGTCTAACTTCTATTCAATCCCAAGTATCTCAATAGATCAATTGACAATGCTGGGTCTAATAAAAAGTTTCATCAGGTCTTTTGGAATTACTGCCTTCCAGAAAGAAGCAAAGATGCTTTATCATTTTTGTTGTAGAACCTTCCAAATTTTACCTTTACTTACTGAACCAGATGTATGGTCAGCATTTCCTCATCTCTGTTTCAAGGTTTCTAACTTTTCTTTGTCTCTAACATATTGGCCTGGATTTTCTGAACGTCAGATAATTGTTACTGATTTGTAGAAGGGTGATGGACATGGGGACACTGTGGAATCTACATCATAGCACACTCTGAGGAATTGCCAAGGAAGTTATATTTACCACTGAGCAAAACCCCCATGTCTGGAGCCCTCCAAAAGTCTCCATTTAAATTGGAGAATTCAGAGAGTTCTACTACATCATGTAAATCATTACTCAGGAAAAATTAGATTATTAAAAACCTAGTCTAACTCCTGAGTTACTAGTCAACCGACCACTCAATTTATCCCATATCCCCCAAATAAATCTCATCCAGACTACTGACACACCCCCACACTCTGACACGACACCTCCACTCCTGTGACCCAGAACTCAACCCCCTCTATTCCCACAACTGGATCAGAATCCGTCTCCCCTATTGGAAAACCTGACAACCCCTGCTTTCTACCCTTCCTGTGGCCTAATATCACTCACCAACTCTAGCCCACCCTAAACATTCCATCATTTACCTGGCTCTCTTGCCACATTGTATCCTGGCACTCTTCTCTCATACCCACTTGGCATTCTATCCAACTGGAACACTACTTCCCTGGCATCCTATCCTCCCAGCACCCTAACCTCACAATTACCTTATGTACTTACCCTTTCACCAGAACTGTCAGAGAGGCTTTTTTCCATGCTGCACATTTAAATGATAGAAAACAGCAAGTGACTGGAGTGAAAAGTGCCTTCCCCAGACTGTTGGACACTACAAGGGACCTGTTAGAATGGAAGGATGGCTCCACGTTTCTGAAGGAGCCCCCATTGAAATCTCCTGTCAGAATAGCAATGTACAATGGAATGCCACTCCTCAGAAAATCCAATTTTTTATTTGTTTAGCATTGCTCAGCAATTATTACTGCACTCCAAAGTATTTCCAAGGAAGAGGTGTTCTTGAACAAGAAGGATGGCATGATCAAAAAACAGCACAGCACAGGAACAGGCTCTTTGGCCCACCAAGACCGCACCAACACATGGCGCCTTTCTGAACTGAAAACCGTTTGCCTCTACGGTCTGTATCCCTCTAATCCCCGCCAACTCATGTATCTGTCAAGATGCCTCTTAGACATCGTTATTGCATCTGCTTCTTCCACCTCCTCTGGCAGCACATTCCAGGCACCTACCACCCTCTGTGTAATAAACATACCTCTCACATCTCCTTTGGACTTACTCTCTTTTATGTTAAATTTATGTCCCTTAGTAATTGACATTTCTACCTTGAGAAAATAACTCTGACTCCATTCTATCCATGTCTCTCATAATTTTGCAAGTTTCTCTCAGGTGACTCCTCACCCTTTGACATTCAAGTGAAAACAAACTGAGTTTGTCCAATCTCTCCCCTTAGCTACTACACTCCAAAACAGGCAACATCCTGGTAAACTGTTTCTGTAACCTCTCCAAAGCCTCCACTTTCTTCTGGTAGTGTGGCGACCAAACTGCACACAATATTCCACACGTGGGCTAACTAAAGTTCTATACAGCTGCAACATGACTCGGCAATTTTTATACTCAGTACCCTGACCGATGCAGGCAAGCATGCCATAAGCCTTCTTGACCTCTTTATCCAATTGTCCTCTAATTAAACAATGACCCATCTTTAAAGAAGAGATTGCTTAGACACATTATCCATGAACAGGAAGGAACTCAGGGGGAAAAGCCAATGACAAGCCACGGATACTGAGAAATGAGCCTATTGACCTTACGAGAGCTTCATTTTGAAGTCTACAAAATAAGACACGTAGAATTGGATCAATTGGATCATTGGTTCTAATGTCTGTACTATTGTTCCAAGGCCAATTTGTTCATATGTCTCTTGTGCCAGTTTTGTTGCTTCCTCCTCCTGGGTAGCACAAACAAATCCAAAACTTCCCAGTTGATAAACAATTTCACAACTAAGATTAAAAAGAAATCTGCCTGTGCCAGATATCCAGCGGATAAAGAACTGAGAATCAGACTGAATCTATATGGTTCAAAGGGGAATTGAGAAAGAAAATAAGAGAAGCAAAGAGACTGGCTCTGAAATAAAAGATACTTCCAAAGTTTTCTATAGGTATATAAACAGTAAAACAACAATATAAGGAGGAGGAGGGCTAATTCGGGACTAAAAAGGATATTCACACATGGAGGCAGGAGGCATGGCTGGGTTTGAAATGAATAATTTGCATCTGTCTTTCCAAAGAAAGAAGGTTCTGCCCAGACTGTGGTGACAGTGGAGGGTCACAGTGAGTGGTTCAGGTCTGTAATGTGCTGCCTGAGAGTGCAAGAGGCAGGTTCAATCACAGCTTGAGACTGAATTAGATCCCTACCTGAAATGAAGAATGTGCAGGATTACAGGGAAAAGGCAGGAGGTTAGAACTAGGTGAAATGCTCCTTTAGAAGACCTGGCCTGAATAGTCACATTCTACGCTGTCCTCAGTCTTTGATTCTGAAAGGAGATGCAATGATGACATCTAGAAGCTTATGTTTTGGGGATCCTGGAGCATCTCAGAAAATATTGATTTTGGCATGTTATAATTTTTTCTGACATTTTTAGCTTACTCTAATTGTGCCTTTTAATCCAAAATTGGTTTCCTAGGGAGGTTTACAGACACTCGCATAGCAGGCTGGTGAGAGACAAAGCTTTGGCAGCCTGTACCTCTGCTTATTCTGCTGGAGTTGACCAGGTCCAGCAGTTACCTCCTCACTGCATACTCACTTCTCTAACTGAGTCTGGAATGTTGGGCAGTTTCTGCCACAAACACTATCTCTGGACGGGAATTGCACAGTCCTGTTTATCCATCTTATGAACCAAATCTGTGAAAAGTAATCTTGTACTTTTGGTCCCTCTGGATGGGCCAGCATTTATTCTCCTTACAAATTGTTCTTGAGAAATTGGTGGTGAGGTGCCTTCCTGAGCGGCTGTACTCCATGTGCTATGGGTTGACCCACAATACCCTTAGGGAGGGAGTTCCAGGATCTTGAATGATTTTGTCTTCCACTTTCCGTCCTGTCATCATTTTAAACACTTCCAAATTGACAGCATAGTCTTTACCCAGAAACTGGTGATACTACTTGTACAGTGGAACTGAGAATTCTACTCACCGCTCGTCTTTCAACTGTAGGCATCAAACTGGATCTACAAGTGTTGAGGTTTCACTTGAGTTTAAGAACCAACAACAGCAAAATGTTCTCTTAATTAGTCACTCAATCAAACTGCTGGTGAGATATTCTGATCCAATTAGTAAAAATGAGCCATTACCTCCAGATCCACAAACAGCGGTTTTGAGCCTGGTGAGGTGTAATGATCACATTGCTTTGTCTGGCACAGTTTCTATGCACCTGGACTTTGACGATTATCTCAGACCAGAGTTGTTGTGGAGCTGGATTGGCTGAGACCATTGAGAACATGAGTCAATTATTTACCTATTTCAGTTTGGGGGTAATTTCTACCCCAGCACTGACATACTGCATTAACTAGCATTCACTTTATCAGAACCGCAGTTTCAAACTTCAGGGGTTACAGTTTGAGCTCAAGGTTTGCTCTCTTGTTTAAAGCCTGCTATTTAGTTTCCACATTTACAGCATGAATTTCTGTTTGAAGTGCTGTCACAGTACGAGTAGTTAATATTTCTTCAGAGCTCGTTGAGCTAAGTTTCAGACACTCGTGTTTTATAATCTTGGTTTTGATTTCATCAGTGAAATTAAATTGTGTTGCTTTTCAATGTAAAATTTGTAAAGGTCTCTCTAGGATCATTCTTGCTCTGGGCAGTCTGCTGAAATGTGATTAGGGCTTCGTTGTATTTAGAAAGAGGATAATGACCACTTAAGGCTTTCTCATTCCCACCACAGATTGTTTCACCTTCAGTGTCTCAGAGCACAGAAACTGTGTCCTGTAAATCTCTCTGCAGTAACACCAGAGTAAAGAGAATTTTCCATCATTTGGGTGTTATCAAATCTGTCACGATTCATTCAGACCATTCACCTATTTCTCTTGGTATGTGACTGATTCAGTGTAATGGGGAATGTGAAGTTATTACAGAGCATTGTAAAGACCAGAATTATATTATTACTCAGATGCAACTGGGTAAGTGGGGTGCACTGGATCAACGGTTAGTGATCGTTGAAGAACACTCAGGGTTTTTTTACGCAAGGTCTGTGGAACGTCAGGAATTTAATAATCTTCAATTCAGCCTCAAATCCTGAAAAGTCACCCACAATCCCCTATTTAAGCATTAACTTTACCAAATGTTGTGTTGGCCTTTGTAAAATCAGACTGCAAAAGGCTTTGTATGCTCCAACTATTGCAGACATTCCTTTAAGCAACACACTTAGATATTTACTACAGTTTCCTTCATTGCCACCTGATTAATATCCTCAAATTTCCTGCTTGACCCCATCAAAAGAACCATATTGCCAGACAGACTGCAGTGGCTCTGAACAGTTCACCAGCATCTTCTCAAGTCAACTAGGGATGGACAAAAAATGCCAATATCACCAAATCCCAAGATTAAAGTTTGACCATGGCAACTCAGTTACACTTTGTCTTCCCATGACATTTATAATGACCTCAGGTGTTTGAATGCCAGCAACTTATTTTCCCGTGTATCCTTATATGCATCGCTCCTGTATTTGGCTTGTTATTTTGTTTGCTGTCCTGTCTTGCTGATCTATTATTTTTTCCACTTTGTTGTAGTGATAACACTCCCTTCCTTGTGAAGTTAAGCAATAAAATGTGCCCAGGCTTCAAGCAATCACTTCAACTGGGCTCCTTTCAGGGGGTCTCTGAGACACTGACTTGTTAGTATCTGCAATGTGCAACCATACACAACTGTGAAAGGTATTCTTGAAGATTGGTTAGTACATTAATGAGCACCCCTGCTAGGTTTCAGTTGTGTCTCAGTAAAAACCAACAGGGCAGATTTTTACTTAATTCAGCTACCTGCTTGAATGAGCATCAAACTGTAGGCTTGCTGTTTGCTGTTTACACATTCACTGCTGTAAGATAACTAGTGCAACTTAATTACTGCATGGACCAACCTTTTTGTAAAGGAATAGTGTGCCAGTATTTATCCCAAGCACATGCCTCCTGGAGTAAGCATAGTTGCCAGGCAGGTTAATGTATGAAATCAATTTCTATTGAGTAGCTGGAACTTCTCGTTGTCCACAAAGGCAGATGATTGAGAAGAATGCTCACTCATTCAGTGAGACAGAACCCAGAACCCAGTCATGTTCTCGTCCAAGTCGCCTCCTTGGGACAGTTACCAGAACAACAGGCTGTGTCAGTCGCCATCATTCCTGAAGGTAGATTGAGAGCAGAGAGACCTTGGAGTGCAAGTTCATGGTTCATTGAAAGTGGAGTCCCAGGTAGACAGGACAGTGAAGAAGGTGTTTGGTATGCTTGCCTTTGTTGGTCAGTGCATTGAGTATATGAGTAGGGAGGACAAGTTGCAGCTGAACAGGATATCGGTTAGGCCACTTTTGGAATATTGCGTTCAGTTCTGGTCTCCCTGCTATAGGTAGGGTGTTGTGAAACTTGAAAGGGTTCAGAAAAGATTTACAAGGATGTTGACAGGTTTGGAGGGTTTGAGCTATAGGGAGAGTCTGAATAGGCTGGGGCTATTTACTTTGGAGTGTTGGAGGCTGAAGGGTGACCTTACAGAAGTTTATAAAGTCATGGGGGACGTGGATAGGGTGAATAGCCAAGGTCTTTTCTTGGCGTAGGGCAGTCAAAAAGTAGAGGTCATAGGTTTAAAGTGAGGGGGTAAAGATTTAAAAGGGACCTAAGGGACTGCTTTTGCACACAGAGGGTGGTGCATGTATGGAATGAGCTACCAGAGGAAATGTTAGAGGCTGGTACAATTACAACATTTAAAAGGCATCTGGATGGGTATATGAATGGGAAGGGTTTACAGGGATATGGGCAAAATGGGATTAGATAATTTAGAATATCTGATCGGCATGGACGAGTTGGACCAAAGATTCTGTTTCCGTGCTGTACAGCTCTATGACCCTATAACTCTAATTGCAATGTCACACACACCAATCGTTTTGAATGTGCAAACATCTCAGCAATCAGCAGCCAAGAAATGAAAAGTGCAAAGGCCTATCCAATGCTGGAGATCAAAAATACAACTCCACCAGGTCCATTAACATTGGTAAACTACAGACTCAGTTTCTTGGATACAACCCTTTGGCAAAATTGAAAACTCGAAGGTAAAGCAGCAAAGTCTTCACAGACAGGAAGAGGCCAGTCAGCTCTTCAGACTAGTTATTTCTCAACCAATCTCATCAGTCCCATTCCCTGCTTTATCCTCATGGACTATAAGTTTACATAACTCCAATTTCCTTTTGAAATGATGGATTGGCAATTTCCACTGCCCTGATGGGTAATAGCTCCTGGTCACTATCGCTGGCGACAGAGAAAAGGTTCTTCCTCACATTCCCCTCTCCCCACACCCTCACACTTCTTGCCCAAACTGTTAAATTTTTGTCCCCTAGTCCTTGTACCATGAGCCAATCGGAACAGCTTTTCTATCTTGTTGAAACCTGTGATAGTCTTCTATGCCTCTCTCCAATCTTACTTCAACCTCCTCAGCTACAAGGAGAACAATCCCAGCTTCTCCATCCACAAGCTTGTCATGAAAATCCCTCACTCCTTGAACATTCTGGGAATTCTCCTCTACACCCCCCAAAGAGCCCCATATGCATCATAAAGTGTGGTGACCAGAACTGGATATGATCCTCTAACTGTGGCCTAACTAGAGCTTATTATGTTTGCAGATAGAAAGTTATTGGTTAGGGTTTGAAATAGAAAGCTCCTGCTTCACATTGTCCCATTAGCCCATGGAATCACACTGGTTTGGTGCTGGAGAGGAAACATGTCTGGAAGGGTATAATGGGAGTGAGTTGCTGTTTACCAGCGTAAGAACAATGGACAGAAACCACTGATGCAGCACAACTAGTTTCCTTTAACACTTTCCAAAAACAATCACTGCCAAAATATTCATTTCGCTGATTAAAATATATATCAGCACATCATTGACTGAATACTGAGACAGAGATGCCAAGATGCCCAATGTCAGGCTACAGTATGTAATTTCAAGATCATTAAGTTTAATAAAGTGTGGCAGAGTAAACTGGGAGGATAAATGTGCTCACAGGCTCCTGAAGCAGCAAGTAAGAAGGTTTGGAAACGGCTGCCAAGAATTATCATCCACATTCAAACACTTCAGGCACAGGGACAACTCTTTAGACAAATATATTCACAGCATCAACAACAAACTCGTCTAATGAGACTGGCCATGAGACCCTTCCATCAAGATCTATCAATCAGATTAGTACCCCACAGTTTGAACAAGTCTGATATTTTGAACTGTATTTAAATCAATTCCCATTTATCATTCAACTCTAAAATATCAATTGCTTCTTTGTGAAAAACAAGATTGGTGCATCAGACAATCATACAATCCTTTCAGATAACTTGATTTGCTACTTCAGAGTTTTGCAGAGCGACTGCCTAAATGACCACAAACTGCAGCACAATCAATGTTGCTGCTCATCACTGCCAACAGCAGTTAGAGAAAAACTCCTTAAAAATCTTGTTTGAACAAGGAACTAGCCTTCTCTTGACACATTGGCTGAGCCCTGTGGAGAGCATCCATTCATTTATCAGAAAGGACAAAGTGTGTGTGTGGGCGAGACAGTTAGAGGAGGGAGAAAGAGCAAAGTGTGCAGGAATGTGTGGGCCTGAGTGAAGTTTGATTGATGCTGTCATCCCTAGTGAAAGGAACAGTCAGAGGCTGGGCAACAGCTGTGTGCAAAAGTAGTCACAGTAACTCCAAATGCTGAAGTTTTCATTCTCAGTCTCTTCTGTTTCATTATTTTATTTTAAATACCTTAGAAACACAGACATGTAGAAAATAAGTAGGCTTTGAGCCTGTTCCACCATTCAATATGATCACTAATGCCCATTAGGGAAGGAATCTGCCATCCTTACCAAATCTGGCCTACATGTGACTCCAGACCAAAGCAATGTGGTTGACTCTTAACTGTCCTCTGGACAATTAGGAATGGGTAATAAATGCTGGTCTGGCCAGTGACACTCTCATTCTATTGATTAAAAAAATAGATAAATCATGGCTGATCATCCTCTGTTTCTGTTTTCTCCCCACATGCTGTGATCCCTTAAACCCATAAACAATATTTAACTCCTTCTTGAAAACATTTAATGTTTTGGCCTCAACTGCCTTTCTGTAGTAGAGAATTCCACAGGCTCCCCATTACCTGGATGAAGAGATTTCACCTCATCACAGTCCTAAATTACCTACCCCATATCCTTAAACTATGATCCCTCATTCTGGCCTCCCCTGGTCATTGGGAACATCCTTCCTGCATTTACCCTGTCTCGTCCCATTAGAATTTATAGGTTTCTATGAGAATATCACCCCAAACAATCCACTCTTCATTGTCCTTGCTTTCTATTTATTTTTGAAACAGAAACCAAGAAAGGTCAAAGTACTGAAGATTGTTGTTGCCTTACTCGATGTTCTACACCGTTTGCAGATGGTGTTCACGCAGAAAGCTTTCCTTCAGCTTTCTGTGAAAATCATTACATTCTTCACAAAGACAATGCTGGACAATTTCTGAATTCTTATATTGACAGTGAATTTCCAAGGTGCTACTCCATCTTTTGAATTAACACTGGATGCGTATGGAATGTAGTAATCTGTGTCTAACGATTCATCTCACAGCTTTAAAGACAAACTTAAATAACGAAAGCAAAAAATTCATGCTAAAACACAAGAGAAACCAGCATTATTTGTGTATTTAACACAGAAGTGATTGAAAAATAAATGTTTCTTCTTCATCCGATTCAATCTACAGTTGGCTGACACTGTTGAGTACATTAGGTCAAGTTTCTGCTTAAGACCCAACAGGGAGCTCATTGCCTCCCCTCACATCACAGTTCCCAAAAGGGAGAGAAGAATTCCCATCTGCCATTAGGGACTTTATTGCACGGGGTTAGACTTGTGTAAATATGTATGTTAGAGAAAAGTAACAAACTCCATAAACTGAGACATGATACACTCATTTCTGCCACTTATTAAACAATGTCCATCTTTTTATTCAAACTGTAGTCTATTTAGTGCTAAATTCTCCCATGGTGTTGCTAAGTGGCTTCAGACTTGCTAGCTCTACTACTTCATAAATTATAAGCTAAATCGTTGAAAAGTAAGAGATTTAGCATCAAGGTTTCTATCTATTTCAGCAACAAACTGATGTGTTTTCTGAAACGTTAGCTTCTGTGGCAGAACACTGAGATGAGGTTCTTCCTGAGGTCAAGTATCAGAAAATCTAATCGCAAAGTAACAATTTACATTACGACTCCAAATAGATTGCATCCACTGGCTGTCTTTTGTCTAATTTGCTCATTACCTCCTCAAAGAATTCCAGCAGATTTTTTAGGCATGACCTCCCGTTGACGACGCTGTGCTGACTCAACCTATTTTACCATGGACTTCCAAGTACTCTGCAATCTCATCCTTAATCTAATCTCATATACCAACATGGTGTGGCCTCTAGCACTTAATAAACTGACTTTCCTGGTAGTTAGTGGCATATATTCAAAGCAGAGCCAGCTCTGTTGCAGAAGAATGTCATCCGCTATAATGTCACACCTCGCTCCCTCAAATTTACACACATGTCCACACAATCTAATACGGACAGTTGATTATAAACTTCAGATGAGATTTATTTATTCTCTAGCAAGTCGGCTTTCTTTACAAAAACTATTCACTGCATCTTAAAATGCTTTACCAAGAGAGTTTATTTTAAAATTCGGAGCCTGATTAAGGTAATCAAAGTTGTTTCACTTGCCCACATTTTGAAGTAGAGTTTGATACAGACCTACGGGAAGAGAGTGGGCCAGTGGGATTAGCTTGGGATTGATACAGGGTCATGGGGAGAAAGGTGGGGCAGTGAGATTGGTTTGGGATTGATACAGGGCCATGGGGAGAGAGCAGGGCAGTGGGATTAGTTTGAGATTGGTACAGGGCCATGGGAGAAAGGGGAGGCAGTGGGATAGGTTTGGGATCGATACAGGGTCATGGGGAGAAAGGGGGGGCAGTGCGATTGGTTTGGGATTGATACAGGGTCATGGGGAGAAAGCAAGGCAGTGGGAATGGTTTGGGATCAATACAGGGCCATGGGGAGAGAGCAGGACAGTGGAACTAGTTTGAGATTGATACAGGATGAATGTGAGTGAATGTGAATAGTTTTGGATTGCTGTTGTTGTGTGACGGCCCAGGTGTACAGAGTGCATTTTTCTGTGCTGCAAATTTATATTGCTCTACTTCTTTCAAGTATGGCACAGGAAAGAATTTTCAACTATTATGAAAATGCATAACATATTAACTGTAATCAATTAAAGTGCAAATTCTGAGAAATATTTGATTATTGAATCAAAGAACCCGACTCAAGTACACCTGGTAGTGTGGGCTCGTGGCAGTGGTGTCGAAGGTGAGTTTGGATTCCTGGCAGCGTCTGTGTCCAGCGCAGATTCATGGAGGTGTTGGCGGAGACGAGCCTGGCTCTGGTACAAGACCCAGCAGCATCAGCAGCGGCTGCATTGGTGAGATGGGCCCGAAGTGGACTCATGGCAGTGGCAGAATCAAGTTTAGGCTGCTGCGGTACCCGGTGGCATCAGTGGCAGCTGCATTGGCGAGGTCCAGCAAGGGCTCACAGTGGCAAGAGCATCGTTAGAGGAGAGATAGCACCGAAGACTGACTTATGCTACAGTGTCAGCAGCCCAGGCAGAACACTTAACAAGAAAGATTTTATATTCTGAGTTTTGGTTTATTTTTCTGTGTTTAAGATGGCAATGGAGAGCGGTGACATTATACAACACTTTCCACTGTATTTTGTAACAAGATACACATGACCATAAATAAATCAAATCAAATACATTGTTATGAAAGATAATTTACTCAGACAAAGGACCATTCTAAATGTTAGCCAATATTCCTTTTATCATATGCAGACATACCTTTGATTTCCTTCCTTACGCTAAAAGTCATAGTTGCTGACAAAATGCATTAAGCTGGTGTACAGGATGGGACGAAGGATGAAAAGGTAATGATGATATTCGATAGCTGTAAGGGAAAATAGATTGTACAGGATGGGAAGAAAGGCTGGGAAAGTTTAGGATGCTACTCGACAAGCTGTATGACCTTGAATGAGTGCTGTGAACATTTCTATACAGGCTGAAGACAGCACCTGCAGTTTGTTCTTTTCTGTAGCTGTGTTTTCTGTACCAGCCAGCAATTTTGTCTATTGTACCTGCTGTTTTATGTGTGTTGCTGTTTGTTACACTGTATAAGACAGAGAGTTTTGTTCAAGTCGTTGGACTTCGCCTCGGACCAGGATTGCGAACGGTGCCAGGAACAACCTCAGCATCCAGACCACTGTTGATCGAGGGGTCCCCAACGGCCAGGAAGGTGTGAGGCTTATTGTTTCTTTTCTCTCTTTTTTATTCTTTTTGTTTATTTTGTAAATGTTCCCTTCTTTTTTCAACTTTTATTATTACTCAATAAATGTTTGTATTTAAGCAAATTGCTGTTGATGAACCTTCTCTTAACTACATTTTACCAAATCTGAAAAGAATTGCTTGGATGCATTCTGTGACCCAAGACAACTGGCCAACACCCACTCTATTCACAGCTGGCCTTCAGAACATGGCCCAGAATGAACTGACTGCTGGAATATGCCAGTGTCACGGCCTCCAGTTTCCAAAACCAAACAGCAGAACAAAGAAGGGTCCTGACCCGAAACATCAGATTTCCTGCTCCTCTGATGCTGCCTGGCCCGCTGTGTTCCTCCAGCTCCACACTGTGTTCTAGCAGAACACTCTGAGTGCCTTCCCTTTTGGAGGTTGTACCTTTCTCTCAAGATTCCTGTGCACACGAAAGGCCTTCCACTGGACCAAGGCACTGCCAGTGACGATGGATAATAGTCCATCAGTAATGATTCTCTCTTCCAGCTCCTCCAATTAGGCATGTGTCCTCGCTGCAGCACAGCCAATGTCCTTAACCAGTCAGAGTAGGGGCTTCAGTCTGCATTGTAACATTAGGTGGCAGACCAAGCTCACAATCTGAGGAATCCTAAATGCCCACGGGTTTAGGAGAGTAAGAGGTGATCTCATTAAATCATACAAGATTCTGAAGGTTTTTACAGCATTGATACTGAAAGACGCACTTTCACTGATCGCAAAATCTAAAACACAGGGTCACAGTCTCAGGACAAGAGGCTGATCACGTAGGAATGTGATGTGGTGAAGTTCCCTTGTTCAAATTATTGAGAATCTTTGGAGTTGTCCGATGCCCCATTGTTGCATGTATTTACGCTGTGACAGACAGATAGTTCATGTTTTAGAGAATTGAGGGCTGTGAGGTTTAAACAGGAAAGTGGAGGTGAAGCCTAGGGTCAGCCATGATTGTATTGAATGCTGGAACAGTCTGAATACCACAAGGTTTATATATGCTTCAATATCTCATGTTTTTCTATCCCATTTCAACACCAGCTCAACAGTTATCACCTTCTGAACCAAGTGGCACAAGATCCTCTTGAACTGAATTTTGTTGGACAGAATATTCTGGCTGTGCTCGGTTTAGTGAGGCCATTAATTCCTCACTCAAAAAAGGTCAATCTCTGCTGATAGTGAGAGCTACAACTTCAATCTGAATCAATGGGTTTATACTTACAGAATCACAGAATTGTCACAGTGCAAAAAGGAAGCCATTCAGCCCATAATATCTTCACTGGTTCCCCTATTGAGCTGTTTACTTGGTGCCATTCTACTTCCTGCTGGTAACCTAATATATTGTTCCTTTTCAGTTAGCTGTCTAATTCAAAATAAAAACCAAAAGAACTGCAGATGCTGTAAATCAGAAACAAAAACAGAAATTGCTGGAAAAGCTCAGCAGGTCTGGCAGCATCTGTGGAGAAAACTCAAGAGTTAATGTTTCAGGTTGAGTGACCCTTCCTCAGAATTGTCTAATTCTCTCTGCAACATTTTAAGACCTTCACTTAAGCAGTGGATCCGAGACTCACAGCACTTACTACATGAACATGTTTTCCTCAAGGCACTTTTGCTTCTTCACCAGTTTCTTTAAATCTGTGCCCCTCTCATTCTCACTCCATCATGAATGGGAACATTTGCCCCCTTGTCCATACTGCCCAGACTCCTCATGATTTTAGACACCTCAATCAAATCTCCTTTCATACATCTCTTTTCCAAGGGGAAGAGTCCAAACTTCTCCAATCTATCTTCGTCACTGAAGTTTTTCATCCCAGGAGCCATTCTTGTGAATCTTTTCTGTATTGTCTCCAATGTCTTCACATCGTTCATAAAGTGCAACAGCCCCCAGCATTGGACTCAACACTCCAACTGAGGCTGGATTAGTGCTTTATACAAGTTCTTATACTTGATGCCCTGAATAACAAGAGTGAGGATGCTGTATGCTTAATTAACTGATCTACCAACCTGTCCTGCAGCCTTCAATGCCCAATCCATATTTCTACACACAGGTCTCTTTGTTTATGCACCCACATTAGAATTATGCCCTTATTTTGTACAGTCTCTCCATCGTCTATCAGCCAAATTAATCAGTTTATATTCTCTGTACTAAACTTCATTTGACAAGGTTCCACATAGTAGACTAATTAGTAAAGTTATGTCACATGGGATTCAGGGTGATTGGATACATAACTGACTAAACAATAGGAGACAGAGAGTAATGGTAGAGGGTTGCTTTTTGGACTGGGGGCCTGTGACCAGTGGTGTTCCACAGGGGTCAGTTCTGGGTCCTCTTTTGTTTGTCATTTATATAAATGATTTGGATGAGAACATAGAAGGCATGGTTAGTAAGTTTGTGGATGATACCAAACTTGGTGGCATAGTAGACAGTGAAGAACTTATAATCTTTTCTAAGATTACAAGGGATCTTGATCAAATAGGTCAATGGGCTGAAAAATGGCAGATGAAGTTCAATCTGGATAAATGTAAGGGATTGCATTTTGGCACAAAAATCATGGGTGGGCCTTATGCAGTTAATGGTAGGGTTTTGGGTAGTGTTGTAGAACAAAGGGGCCTAGGTGTGCAGGTACATAATTCCTTGAAATTTGCATCACATATAGACAGGATGGTTAAAAAGGCATTTGGCACGCTGTCCTTCATTGCTCAGTCCTTTGAGTAGAGGAGTTGGGAATCATGTTGAGCTTGTACAGGACATTGGTGAGGCTACTTCAGGAATACTGTGTCCAGTTCTGGTCACCCAGTAATAGGAAGGATATTATCAAGCTGGAGAGGGCTCAGAGGAGATTTATCAGGATGTTGCCAGGTATGGAAGGTTTGAGTTATAAAGAAAGGCGGATAGGCTGGGACTTTTCTCACAGGAGCTGAGGAGGTTGAGAGGCGACCTGATAGAAGTTTATAAAATAATGAGGGGGTATAGATAGAGTTAATGGTAGTTGTCTTTTCTCTAGGATGAGGGATTTCAAGACTAGGGAGCACATTTTAAAGGTGACAGGAGAGAGATTTAAAGAAGACGTAAGAGGTAAATTTACACAGAGGGTGGTTCGCATGTTGGATGAACTTCCTGATGAAGTGTGGATGCGGGTACAATTATAATGTTTAAAAGACATTTGGATGGATATGAATAGGAAAGATTTGGAGGGATATGGGCCAGGAGCAGTTAGGTGGGACTAGTTTAGTTTGGGATTATGGTCAGCAAGGACTGGTTGGACTGACGAGTCTGTTTCTGTGTCGTATGATTGTATGATTCTATGACTCTATCTGCCACCTATCTGCCTCTCCATCTTCTTGGAATCCAATATTGCCCTTCTCACTGTTTACAATGCCTAAAGATTTTATATCATCCACAAAGTTTGAAATTGTCCTCTGCACACCAAGATCTAAATCATAATCATCAGTAAAAGCAAGGTCCTCAAAACTGACCCCTGGAGAACTCCACTGCAAACCTTCCTCCAGGTCGAATAACATCTATTGACCATTACTCTTTGTTCCTGTCACTCAGCTGATGTTCGCATGTTGCTACTTCTCCTTTTATTCTATGAGCCTAAATTTCTTCATAGGTCTGTTGTGTGGCATTGTAGCAAACACCTTCTGGAAGTCCATGTACACCACATCAACAGCATTGTCTTTGTCAATCTTTACTGACACCTTATCATAAAAGTCCAAGAAGTTAGTTAAGCACAATTTTTCCCATAATTAACCAACATTAATTATGGCCTGAATTACTCTTTTTAGCAGTTCTCTATCACTCAGGCTAAACGGACTAGTCCATATCACCCTGACACTCAAGAAAAACTGAAACATGCTAGCAATCAGAAACAAAAGTAGAAATTGCTGGAAAGGCTCAGTGGTTCTGACAGCATGTGCGGAGAGAAATCAGAATTAATGTTTTGGGTTTAGTGACCCTTCTTCAGAACCTTCAGCTTTTTGTTCACCCTGACAGTCTTTTTGAAGAAGGAAGTAAAGTTTGCAATTCTCCAGTCATTTGGCACCTTCCCTGAATCTATGAAAGGCTAAACAATTATAGGTAGTGTCTTTGCAGTTTTCATTCTCACTTTCGTCACTATCCCTAGATGCTGCTTGTTCTGGCACCCTGTCCACTTTAAGTACATTCAGCTTCTCCAATACCTGCTACTTAACAATTTTAAACTCTTTTAATGTCTGAATTTCTCTCTCTTTTAATGTGGCCTGAATAGAGCTTTCTTACTGGGCAAAAACAGATGCAAGGTATTCACTTAACTCCTCGGTGATAGCCCTGCCTCCTGGCATAAATCCTCTTTTTGGTCTCTGAATGCTCCACTCCTCCTTTTACATTCTTTCACTGTTGATGTACTAATTGAACACTTTGGGATTCCCTCTTATCTTCACTGCCAATGTCTTTTCACACTCCCTCTTTGCTTCTATTACTTGTTCTTTGTTATCCCCTCTGAACTTTCTATACTCAAGCTAGATCTCAAGTATATTTTTTAACTGACACGTGTCATGAGCATGATTTTTCTTATTTATCTTAATTTCTGTCCCTGATGTCTCTGCTATCATCCAGGGAGTCTGCATTTGTTTGCCCTAGCTTTCTTCTCGAGGGAGTATACCTTAACACCTTTCTTTGAAGGTAGCCCAGTGTTCCACTGACATTTTTTTTGCCAACCTTGCATTCCAATTTCTTAGCCCAGACCTATTCTTACCCTATTAAAGCTGGTTTTCTTCCATTTAGTTATTCTTACTCTGTATCTCTCTTTATCCTTTACCATAATCAGGTCAAACCTTATGATACAGTGATCTGTCTCCTCAATGTTCTTCTACTTGTCCAACTCATTCCTATGAACCAGGTTCAGTATTGCTTCTTTCTCATTGGACTGGAAATGAACTGCTGTAGAAAATGTTCCTGAACGTACTCCAGAACTTTGTCCCTCCGTACCTTTTACATTACCACTGACCCAGCCGATATTCTGAGAATTAAAGTCTGAATTACAATCACAGCAACAGTCCAAAAATTAAGAATCTGTTCACTTTCTGCACGAGTGTGTTTGAGTGATTTCAGAGTTTATGTACATGAAGGCTCATTGCACAGTCAAAACCACAGAGCACAACTTCAAAGGATGCAGTTTGGTCAGGTTCTGGATCAATAGAAGTCGGGATGTGAATTTGAATCAGTGACAGGACGTGATGGACATAACAATAAGATGTTATTATCTGGGATGTACAGAGACATTAATATGAGAATAATCAACACAGAACTGTTGGGTACCCCATGGCAAAGATTGACAAACTCTCCTCTGAGTCCCCCAAGCACATTACAAACCCTAAAAATTCTAAAAGTCCCATCCCAGGGGCTCAGGCTCATCATTGAAAGCTGAGCAGCATGTGTGTCTGATGAGATGTGTAAGGAGCTGCCTGTATATCACAAAATACTGCCTTCCTTTTGCTAACAAATGTTAACCTGGTGACAGGCTCAGCGAGCCAATTTCTGCAGAATAGATGAGTACAGTATCATGAGATGGAAAGTAATCAGCAAGAGGCAGTCTGTAACTCAAGGAGCAAAAATGACCATCGAGAAAGCCACTGATCCACTTGTTTAGAGGAATCCATGGCACATTCCAGCAGTATGTACCCTTTCAATATGTATCAGACAACCCAATATCCTAAACCAGTCCCAACAACTGGAGCCTGAAGTTAATCTTAACATTTCAGGGCCCACAGCATTAAAATCAAATACACTTTTTAAATCAGTCATTGGATCTTTAGTCTTTGGGTGGCGCAGTGGCTCAGTGGTTAGCACTACTGCCTCATAGCGTCAGGGTCGCAGGTTTGATTCCAGCCTCAGGCAACTGTCTGTGTGGAGTTTGCACATTCTCCCTGTATCTGCGTGGGTTTCCTCTGGGTGCTCTGGCTTCCTCCCACAGTCCAAAGATGTGCAGGTTAGATGGATTGGCCATGGGAAATTGCTCATAGTGTCCAGGGATGTAAAAGCGATGTGAGTTATCCATGAGAAATGCAGGTTTACAGGGATAGGATAACAAGGTGGGTCTGGGTGGAATGCTCTTTGGAGGGTGAGTGTGGACTTGATGGGCTAAATGGTCTGCTTCCCACATTGTAGGGTTTCTATGAATCAATCTTCAGTGAATGAGAGTATCACATTTAGTATTTATTGCCCGTCCCACATTGTCAATGGAGAAGATGGATGTGGCCTTTCTTTGGAAACCACTGGGGCGAACATGGCAATAGCATTGCCATACTGTTGCTGGGAAGGAAGGATTTAAACTCAGCAACAAGTTAGGGTACTTTGGTCAGGATTCAGAGAATTTTTGGTCAGCAAAAATTCAGAACCAGGTCAAAGCTGTCTGTAAACCAAAGGATGCACACTTGAAAATTAAAATTTCATTAATGCATTTGAATAAAATATTTTAATCACCATCAAGAACCAGTTCTACTGAGGGAAATCAGGAACAAATTCAGCAAGGTTCGTACAGCTGCTAGAAGGAAAATAACATGGCTCATAAACACAGGAAAATATCTCTGTAACATGGAGAAATTACTGCAAATGCATTTACAAAAGGCCAGCAAAAAACAACACTTGATCAAATCACACAGAAACATCTCAAAGGGCTTCAACAATAATGAATTACTCTCGCATGTAGTTACTGTTATTATGTAGGAAAACACAGCCACCAATTACACACGCAAATCTTCCTTAGCCAGAATTAGGTGGCTTCAAAGAAATGTTGCAGATCAATAGAGAGAGGGAGGGAAGAACTGGACAGTTCCATCAAAGATCTGCTGGTGGTGACACAATGGGTCAAGAGACTTCTTTCTGTGCAGTAAGAATCGGTGACATTTTAAGAAACAATGTCATCCTAATTTGGAAAAAGTTCTTCACACATTCTTCACTAGTCCCAGGAAATCCTTAACATCTCCATAAACTTCTGGAACATCCAAAAGAAGGTCCCTCTGGCATTGGAGATCTTCACTTCAAGCAAAACTGGAGTAACTGAGATGAGGATAGAACCTATATCATACTGACACATGTTGACATGAAGCAGAACTGACATTGTAAATATATGCAAGCAAATTATACAAATCACATTTCTCAATCCTATTTTATTTATCATTTCATATCCTCCCGATTTTTCAGATAGGAATCAAGGAGAAAGTTCACCAAAGCTTTCTATTTGGCAGGAGGATTGTTAAGTGACAGGAGCATGAGAATTCCAACAATTACAGCATCTCATTATCACATTAACTCCCTTATGTATGACACAAAGAGAATCTGACACCAATTAGAGGTTGGGGGAGGTGTTCAAAGGCATGTCTTTAAGAGGATTGAACACGGAGAGACTGAGAATGAAGTGAAGGAGTTTACAAGATTATCAAAATGCTGGAGCTGAAGGCTGAGGATTTTTATAACAGTGCTTGAGTTGAGAAGGATAATCAGTGCAGCAGCAAAGGCTGACAATTATTTAGTGCCTTTCATAACCAAAGCCTTTTACAATCGATAACTACTTGTTGTGTAGTCCCAGTTAAAAGGTAGGAAACATGCACAATCAGCTGTCACAATAGCATTCTGGTAATAAGAAGATAACCAACATCATTAAATGAAGCATCAATATTGGCTAGGGCTTGGCAAAGAACACTACCTGCTCTTTGAAATCTTTTACTCCAACCGAGGGAGCAGTCAGAATTTCAATTTATAAGTCAATACAAAAATCACAAATACAGCCTTGTCTTGGAACCACACAGGGAAGGCTCAGCCTGGATCGTGAGCTCTAATCTCTTGTAAGGCTCCAAGCCTTGGCTCTCAAACCTGACATGAGAGCACTATCCACAGATCTATGGCTTTGGGAACGGGACACTGGACTAAGTGCAGCAAAACATCTGTTCACAATGTCCTTCGACCAACGCTGTCCTAAAGTTCATATCAGTTCCTCACACAAATGGCTGAATTTAAAAACAATCAAAACAATTCCTTACTTTGTTACTGTCAATCTCAACCTCTTAAAGATAGAATTGATTTCTTCTTCAACCATGCAAAGTCAAGGATGAAAGTTCAAGTCACAGTTTAAACTCTCGTGGACAGTGCATCCCAATTACACACATTTCTGAAACAGAAAATTGAACTGTTTAATGAATAACATTCAAACTGGTTTCCAATCTGCAGCTAAGCAGCTATTCAGCATAGGCATCTTGTGGCTCAATGGTAATGCCCCTACCCCGAGACCTGGGCTCAAGCCCCATTTGTTCCAGAGGTGTGTAATAACATCTCTGAATGGGTTGATTAGCAGACATAGATTAAACTTTTTAAAAAGCAGTTATTTAGCATGTACAGAATGGGAGTGAGTCCTGAGATATTGGTGCCTGGTGATCAACATGGAGCACATAGAGAGCGAGCAGCGAGCTGAGGCTACCAGGTGCTTGCTCTGGTTTCCTTGCTGAGTTTTCCCCAAAGGTGAGTGAGTTTGCTGAGTTTCGTAAAGATGGGAAGTTAAATATTAATGAGGCCAGATGTGGTATTAACAACGGGTTTAACAAACAATAATCCCTCTTAACTAGCAACTCACCACTGCCCAGTGAGAATCTCACAACAATGTTCATGAAAAGTATAAAAGATGGGATGAGATGGAATCAGTGCTGAGATGGGCCTTGCTGGATTCTGTCACTCAATTCTGCCACAGATCTTGCCATAGCCCACATCACTCAGACTCTGATAAGATTCTCCTCCATGTTTCAGGTCAATGACTTTTCATCAAGTTTTGGAAGAAAATGGTCTGCTTGAAATTTCAATCACTGAAGAAAAATCTCCAGCCGAAGCGATTGCTGCCAAAGAACAAGAGCAGGAAGGGAGAGAACCTCAAAGAAGCTGTCATATTTTTAGATGATTCCTCAGCTGCGGGGTAGGCAGAGCTCCCTGCCCAAGGTGCCCTCACTCCCAGTCTGTAACTGGGCATGAGGCATTGCACTGCAGCAATACAGGGATCTGTCTTCACTTGTAATATACAACCTGAGCTCCACTCAACCTCTTTAATTGATAGACCAGCTGAGAGGAAAAATAGTCCGTTGAGGCAACAGTTTATCATCTCCATGAAAAACAACTGCCCAGTGTGTTTCACAAATGAGTGATGACTCTGCCGTCACTACTGTTCTGTCACATAGTGAACAACAAAATGAGCTGCCATCAATAAAGGTGTATGAACAAAATGAACAAATCAGGCCCAATTCCACTGTGAAAACTAAATAAAAACTGAAAGAACTGTGGATGCTGTAAATCAGGAACAAAAACAAAGTTGTTGGAAAAGGTCAGCAGGTCTGGCAGCATCTGTGAAGAGAAAAACAGAGTTAACGTTTCGGGTCCGGTGACCCTTCTTCAGAACTGCCAGACCTGCTGAGCTTTTCCAGCAACTTCGTTTTTGTTCCAAGATGAAACCTCACAGTCCGCTGGAGATTACATCTCCTTTAACCAGCCAAATTATTCAAAAATATCACTTGATTTTAATCAACAAGTTGCTTGTGAATAAAATCTTCAATTGCACCATCCTCTTACATTTGAATTGACATTCCCATATTTTATGGTCTTCAGAAATCGATCTCATGGGGTTTGCAAATGAAAAGTAAATGGTTTCTGAAAGATATGTACAAATCTCCTTTCATCTTGAAATGAAGATAGTCCAACCTATTACAAGCAGCATCCGAATAGACAACATGAGCCTATCCTTCAAATGAATTGTTCCTAGTAGTTAAAGATTTGAAGTGCAGACTATCAGAGATAGAAGTGAGCTTCATGCATATTCAGGTACAACTGCCATCTTACTGAGCAGTCAACCTGATTTTATTTTTCTCTGATGAAGTGCAACTTGCTGCGATAGCAAATTACTGTAAAGAACATCAAATATGGTCACTATCCTGTCTCAGACATCACTCAGAAACAAGTCCTCCTTCTCAATCTAGTGAAAATGCAACTCTTTTACAAACTTCCAAGTTAATTACCGTCAGCAGAAACTCATCATCAAAGATCCAAACAACAAACTATTCATAAAGTATGCGTCACAATAGTCAGCAAATGGAAATTCAGACACAGATCAGAATGTTTTGAAATATATGAGCAGATGCTTGCAATTGTAACATTTATAAAGTGATTATTTTGTACTGTTTACTTTTAGGCTAAAATGAAGTGAGTTATGTGAGTATTGTGAATTGCCTGACAATCAACCTCACTTAGTTAAGGGACTGGCTGAGCAAAGTCAAGGGCAAGGGCAGCTACGCTGACAGTAAATAGACTGGGCAGTTCCAACCTTTTGGAAAGAAGAGGAAAGAGTACAAGGAAAAGAGCAGGAGCAGGAGCAGGAGCAGGAGCAGGAGCAGGAGCAGGAGCAGGAGCTGGAGCTGGAGCAGGAGCAGGAGCAGGAGCTGGTGTGGTCAGCGACAGGAGCAGGCTACAGGAGCTCAACGAGTTAATGCAGCCAGATACAGGAAGGAGATGGAATGGAATTGAAAAGGCAAATATCACAATCACCTCAGGAATCTGGGAGAATTATCCTGGCCAGTAGTCAGGGGCAAAGAAGAACTGTTGAAGTGAGCTTTACAGTTGACAGTAGATTTCAAAAACTCTGAAAACTGAGGCAAGTTCATGGATCCAATCACTCAAAGTTACTGCTCAGTAAAAACAGGAAAAATGAGATCCCAATGGAAATTGGAAATGATCTTGGTCTGCCTGCTATAATTGTTAGCCTGCAGAGAGTGTAATATGTGACAAATCTAAAAGGAAAATGTTCCTTTCTGTAGTCTAAGTATCTATTTATTAGCTTCATAGTCATTTGTTACAGTAAAAATGATAAAATACTAAATCTTTTTATTTTGTCCTTGTCAGATACTAACAGGAAATTCAATTTTCATTTTAAATGTCATTGTTCTCTACAGGAATCATAACAAGTCTCTCAGGACCCAGAAAAAGGGCAGCCAGGTTAATGTTCTTGATGTAATCCCGCCACCCCATCCCCCTCAACAAAGTAGGTGCTTACCATGCTTTCTACATTTTTGACATGTTGTTTCCAATCAGGGATGTATAAAAGGTCTCTGGAATCTAGAAGTGAAATAAAGGCTGACATGACCGCAAGAGCTCAGATGCAATTGGTGGACAGGAAAGCATGTGGCAGATGGAGGGAGGTTTAAGATGAGATGGGGAATTTTTTTTGTCGGATCTAAGATCGTCCCACATCCATTTTTGACATTAGAAGAGCTTTCTCATGCTTAAAACAGTGAGGTAGAAATGGTGGTACTAAGTACCCACAATACCTTGCACTGTTGAAACAACTCTATAGTGTGAGCTGGCCAAGAAAACAGCTCTAGGGAATCAACCAGAATCCAGGAAACAAAAACTAACAGAGATATTCCAGAATCAGCTTCTTTCTTCAGATTGTTCACAGCAATGCTCAGGAAAATAGTCCCCAATTCCAGGCAGTGCTCATTCAATTCAGGAGGAAGGGCAGCACTATTTGCATCTAATGACTACTCCACTAGAAAGAGCATGCCTGGATATCCAGGGAGAGCAGAAAGAGATTGTAACTTCAAATACTTTGCTGAGGATAAACAATTGAGAAGGTCACACACCGAAAGAGCGATAAAGAGTGAGGTCAAGAGGATGACTTGCAATCCAAGAAGCAAAGATCATTGAGCACACCAAGGAAAGGAGAACAGAGAGGAGACAGCACAAACAGCAAACTGCACTAGTTTATGGAAGCACCAAAATGGATAAAGTCACTGCCCTCCAACTGCACCTTTGTACACAGATTGGCAATTTGATTCAGGACCGTTGTCTGATACTTTGATTTTCGGTGGAATCTGCACTTTGCATGTGTGTTCTCAGCCATTTGCAATGTTATTTTTTTAAATGGGGCAGCAGTAATTTGAATCCATTGTCACTACACACAGCAGCTGAAGAATTTGGCCCATGTGAAAAATTAGTGCTCAGTCTGAAATTCTCTTAATCATAAAGCAAAGACCAAGACATTGTGTGGAGCAAAGGCATCTAATGAAGCAACACGAATCACTGACTGCACTGCAACAGGGACATCAGAACAGGCCAATAGGACAGAGTTTCAAGGAGGCAGATCAGTCAGGTCAACAGTTTAGGCAGCTGTCATGCTTCCTTGTGGACACAGAGGCACAGACCATTATTAATGTTGAGTTGGCTGAACCAACACAAGGTCTCTTTCATTTTTAAGCTTTATGCCCCTGACTCAGCCGGACACAGGCCACTGGTGCTGAGGTCCTCGTTAAGGATCGACACTTTCAGCCTCGTATAGGCATCAACCATGGCATCACAATGTCAGGTGGCAAAGTCAATCTTATATTCTGATGAAGAGTCCCAGATCCAAACATTAACTCTGTTTCCCTCTCCACAGGTGCTGCCTGACCTGCTGAGTTTTCCCAGCAATTTCTTGTTTTGTTTCTGATTTTCAGTATCCACAGATCTTTGAGGGTTTTTTTTGCACAAAGTCAAGTCAATCTGCAGGGTTCCACTTTTCTTATCAGTAGATTTTGAAATGTGTTTTAAATTTTAAAAGTGTCAGATTGTGTTTAGTCACATGAGTTACAGGCACATGGCTTCAAGCACCCATCCCCCACCTCACAGAAGGGGAGCACACCATCTAGGGGCAGAGTTCAGTACACTCTGGAGGAGGTGTTGGACTATCAACAGGAACATCTTTCACATCATATTTTAAACATTTTCCATCCTATGACACTGCAGAAAATGATCTTCGAGCCTCAGTCCTCACTGGCAGTAAATTCTATGGCAAATAAAAATGTCTAGGAAACTGTCCACGAGGAAATTGGTAAGAGTTTTTACTTTGAGTTTTGCTTTGTGGGTGAGTTCACACCTTCTGACCTACATCCAGATAAAACAAGTAATAATTATGATATTATCGTGAATATTTTACTCAGGAACAGCTGCCAGAAAAAAACAGCATTTCAATTTAAACTAAACTATTACAAGGACAATTGAGAAATCAACTTCACAGCCCCTCCACTCAGTCTTGTTGTTGATTCTCTGCAGGCACAGTATTCTAATCTCATATTTCACCTTGTTCCCATGTCCTTTTATTCCCTTTTACTCAATCACCCATCTAACTTATTCGTACCTGTAACGAATTCTACAGCTTCACAACTATCAGTGTAAAAAGGTTTCTCCTGCTCTTTGCCTTAATTCTCTTACTGTTAAATTTGTATCTAAATGCCCTTAGTCTGGATTTTGTAATGCTGGTAATAGTCTGTTTCTATCAGACTATTCCATCTCATTCCTTTATATTTTAAACATCTCCATTTAATTCGCCTGTAATCTTCTGTTCTGTTAGAAACAGCCATTTTTAATGTCTCTTCATCTTTGTATTCCCTCTGGGCTGACTGCTTCTCACTGCCTGCTCGATAAACAGGCTATCATGAACAAATATTCAAAAAAAATTTTATGATCACATATCCACTGCATTAAAGTGTCATAAAATCCATAAAATAATAACGTTGCAAAAGGGAACTGGATGTGGTCATGACAAGAAAAAAACAATTGCACGAGGAAGATTATGGCATAGGAATAATTAGAGAGTTCTTTCAAAGAACTGACATAGGGATAATCTGCTGAATTACCTTTTTCTGTTCTTTTGGAAAGTGGGTATCGCTGTCTGGGTCAACCTTTATCAGTCACTGATAACTGAAGGGAGGAGGTGGTGGTGAGCTGCTTCTACAATGTACCCAGTGCTACAAGGGAATTCCAGGATTTTGACCCAGTGACACTGAAGGAAAGGCGACATATTTCCAAGTCAGGATGGTGAGTGACTTGGAGGGGAAGTTGCAGGTGGTAGTGTTCTCATTTATTTGCTGCCCTTGTCCTTCTAGATTGAAGTGGCTGTGGATTAGGAAGATGTTATTGAAGGATCCCTGGTAAGTCTTTCCAGTGTATCTAACACCACTTCTACTGAGTATCAGTGTAGAAGGAACTGAATTTTGAAGATGTCTGTGGATGTGGTGCCAATCAAACTTTCTGCCCGACTTGTCCTGGATGGTGTCAAGCTTTTTGAGTGTTGTTGGTCCAGGCAAGTAGGGAGTTGTTTGGTGCAGTATTCCTAGCATGTGACCTGCTCTTGTAGCCACTGTGTTTATGTGATGAATCCAGTTGAGTTTCTGGTCAATGGTAAGGTCCAGGATGTTGATAGTGGGGGTTTCAGTGAAGGGGTTCTGTGGGAGTATGGGGTCACCACGGAGTGTTCTTTCACTTTAACTGGGACCAGAATTACATTGAGCATGGCAAGGTTTGGGTTAATGATGTTTCCTGCAGCACCGTATCTGACCAAATTGGCAGCTGGTCTTGGGACTAATTCCCATGCTCCCCCCTCTCCTTCCGCTAGCTGCTGCCCAATAGCATCCTCAATGACAGGCTGCCACCAACTCTGAGGACCCACCCAGACTCAATGGAATGACCCCTCCATGTCACAAGACTCTCTACTCAACCCCTTTCATGCATGGGCTGGGAGTTACCAGTATATCTGGGCTTAACAGTCCTTGCTCCTCCCCTAAGGTGGCAGCCTGCAACTAGTGAAGTAAAGTCATGCTGGTCCTATTAGCCCACAGGGCTATTTCTGATTAGAGAGACAACTGGTGTTGGTTTAACCTGAGGGTCACCACGCCTCAGTCAAGGAGAGTCTTTGAGAAGGAACAGCCTTCATGGTAACCGCAGCCAGTGTGGGAATTGAACCCACACTGTTAGCATCACTCTGCATGACAAACCAGCCATCCAACCAACTGAGCTAACCAAGCCCTGTTTCAGTGCAGTAACACAAGGGAGTCACTGAACCCTTGACTGGAGCAGCCATTGCCCCCTACCCCTTGATGGGAATGCCCATTTATATTTGAGGAATATCTGGGAAATGCTGGAAGATTTTGGACTACTTTGGACATTCTTTGGATTGAGCTAGGTGTTACCATGTAAATTCTTGGATATGAAGCCAACCGGTTAATGTATGCTATAAATCACCTGCTGTTTTGACTAAAAATCAAATGATTTAGAAGAAGCTGCTAAGCAATGTTTTCAAGGAGACAAGAGATAATGTTGATTACTTTAGTCGCTGGGAAAACCTAGCTTTGTGAGGACTTGTGTCCCCATGCTAATAGTTGCCTAGCAACCCTCTCTGGACTCAAAGTTCCATTTTACAGAAGAACCATCAGTCAAAGAGAATAAAGGTGACTCACAGAGGCTGCAGTCTTACTCCCAAATTCTTGTTTCTTAGAAGAAATCTCCGATAAGACCTGAGGTAATGAACTGTGACCAATCAAGCTGATCAGAATCAGACCTGGATATTTATCATCAATCTACAGCTGTCAGAAAGTCAGCTTCATTGACAAAAAATTAAGCAGATGTGCATAGTCATATTTAATCTTTTGTTTCCAGGCCTTGGCCGACAGGAATTGGTTTTCTCCTGTTTATCCTTCTTTTTGTAAAAAAAACCTCTGTAGAGACATATGCTGTTTATGTTGTATGAGTGAGTCTGTGGGTGGGATTAAGGGGAGATAGTTTCATTTCTGGACCATAGTTGAGATATTGACCAGTGTTTGTCACTTGTTTTAAGAATAAGCCTTGTTTACAATAAATGAATAATCAAAGATGTTGTGAAGCTTGAAAATGTTCAGAAAAGATTTACAAGGATGTTGCCAGGATTGGAGGGTTTGAGCTACACGGAGAGGCTGAATAGACTAGGGCTATTTTCCCTGGAGCATTGGAGACTGAAGGGGTGACCTTATAGAGATTTATAAAATTCTGAGGGGCATGGATAGGGTAAATAGTCAAGGCCTTTTTTCCCAGGGTGGGGGAGTCCAAAACTAGAGGGGCAAAGGTTTAAGGTGAGAGGGGAAAGATTTAAAAAGGACCTAAGGAGCAACTTTTTCATGCAGGCGGTGGTGTGTGTATAGAATGAGCTGCCAGAGGAGGTGGTGGAAGCTGGTACAATTACAACATTTAAAAGGCATCTGGATGGGTATATGAAAAAAATGGGACTGGATTAATTTGGGATATCTGGTCAGCATGGATGAGTTGGACTGAAGGGTCTGTTTCCATGTTGCACATCTCTATGACTCTATGATTCTAAAGACGTCCAGTGACTTATTTTATTTTTGAAACTTGGAATAAACACAAGAAATTTGTCAATTTTTGATAATTGAATCAATACATTTACACTCATGGTGCAACTGGTGGTGTACAGGGACTTAATGATCAATGCATTCTTCTCCTGACAGTCCCAAAACCCAAACAAACCCAGGCTCTCCTTCGTACTGGCCAACTGGCTGTGAGACACAGTGCACTGTAGGATCTCGGTGTGTTGGTCAGCACCACACACACACACTCACAGACACACACACACACAGACACACACACTCACAGACACACACACACTCACAGACACACACACACTCACACAGACACACACACACTCACACAGACACACTCTCTCACACACACTCACACACAGACACAGACACACACACGCAGACTCACAGACACACACACACACACACACAGACACACACACACAGACACACACACACACAGACACACACAGAGACACAGACACACTCACACATATACACACACACAGACACACACTCACAGACACAGACACAGACACACACACACTCACAGACACAGACACACACACACACACACACACACACAAACACTCACACAGATAGAGAGCAGAGGAAAGGCCACAGAGCCACAGTCGACAAGTCACCAGCCAGGAGAAGAAAGAGGAAGACCAAGGTCCTCCACCAGCCAAGACACAGAGCCCATCCCCAAGTGGTGTTCTGAGTGAAGTCAGGGTGGTGGCAAGCCTCATACTTTAACTTAGAGGATAAACATTGTAATGTTCTTTATTAGGCAAAGAAAGGCCCTCCAGATCCTATCTCCAGTTTTAACATTGATGCCTGCAGGCTTAAATGCTTCACTTAAAGTTGTCTCACTTAAAGTCAGGAACACTAACCACTTCTTTAAATGAGAACTTCCGGTACCTGAGTGCCTCAGTGCTGTCAGCAATTGGAGCAGCAAACAGTGGCCTAGAAATAGGTATGTGCTATGTACGATGTAGGGAAATTGAAGTGAAATGGATCTCTGCTGGTGAGCAGGAGGATGGAATATGTGAAGGCTGTTCAGAAATAGTTGTACTGGTCTAGATTTTGTGAGCCTGTGTTTACGGAAATAGGTCTGCACTAAAGAGATGATTGGAAAAAATTAAAAAGGGCTAAGTGCTTTCCACTGGGTATATTCTACTATTAGCTGTTTGCATTTTAGTCTCACTGAAAGTTTCTGGCAGAACGCGGGAATATATCCCATTTCTGCCTATCACTGTATAGGAGCACTTGTATGGGTATCATGAGATTAGGTCTCAATAAAGACCTGACTCTACATTGTTACAGCCCATATGTGTGCATGTAATCTGTTGTTTTAAAGCACTGAGAGACATTCCAATGCAAAAGACCCACAGCATCCTGTTGTGGATGATTAGATTGAATTTAAATACCTTGAAACTGGTTTGTTGTTTGTCAATTGAAGTGTGGACAGTGAACTCTTCATACTTTATGCTGAAGCAGTTCTTCATCTGTCCCCTTTGTTATGTCCAGGAATTTACTACAAACATGTGAACCATTAGAGAAACAAATCACAACAGAAGGAAATAAGCTCCATTCAAGTGCATCCTCCATTTCATCTTCAGTTGTATTTGTTAATAATGTTTAAAAAGATTGTGATACTCATAACCAATGTTACTTTCCAAATTCAGTTGATGTCTCTGAATGGTTTCTATAACATTCTCTCCCTTTAACCTTTGCTCAGCCAAACTGCCAGGCACCTTTGTGTGAAGCAAAAACTTGTGTCTCATGACCATACAAATTCGGGACAGCAGGAGGCCTCAGGCCTGCTCTGCCACTGAATAGGATCCTCAGTGATCTGAATAGGATCCTCAGTGATCTGTTTGTGGCCTCACCTTACATTCCCACCTGGTCTTGCTAACTCCCTCATTTGTCAAGAATCTATCAAGCTTGGCCCTAAAATTATTCAATGACCACATCTCCCCTACTCTCTGGGGAAAAAGTTCCAAAGATTCTCAGTTTAAAAAAATACTCCAAAGTTCCCTCTTACATGGGAGAGCCCTTGTTTTGAAACTGTGCTCGCTAGTTCTAATCTCACTCACAAGGGAAAAACATCCTTTCAGCGTCCACCCTCTCATGTGTTCTTAGGATCTTATATGTTTCAATCAGATAAACTCACATTCTTCTAAAGTCTATTAGACATAGGTTCAACTTGTCCAACCTTTCCTCCTAGGGTTAATACCTCATCTCAGGTATCAGTCACTTTCTCTGAATTGCTTTGAACACATCTAATTCATCTCTTAAATAAGGAGACCAACATTTAACACAGTTCTCCAGATGTGGCTTCACCAAAAGCTATAACATTGCAGCAAAACATTTCTGAAATCCTTTCATTACAAATGGGTGCCCCTTACCGACCAGCAATTTTTTTTCCTGTCCCTAGTTGCCCCTTGAGAATGTGGTGGTGAGTTGCCTTCTTGAACCGCTGCAGTCCATGTGCCGTAAGTACCCATATTGCTGTTAGGGAGGAATTTTCAAGATTTTGACCCAGTGACAGTGAAGGAAAGGCAATATATTTCCAAGTCAAGATGGTGAGTGGTTTGGAGGAGAACTGGTCTGGTGGTGGTGTTCCAATGTATCTGCTACCCTTGTCCTTCCAGATGGAAGTGGTCATACATTTAGAAGGTAACTAATTGATTCCCAGGATACAGGTTGTCAAACGATAATAAGGCTGTGTGGCTCATATTTAACCATAATTTTATATCCAATCCTGGTCGACAGAATTGGAAATCAGGCAGCTAAAGAAAGATGAGGACTGCTGGATCCAGTTTCCTGTTTCTTCAATCCCCATTGTTAAGACAACATCTTCCACCAGAGGCTTCCATTCCTCCTTCTCTGTTGTCCACTTCCCAGTTCTGACCTGCTACTGAAGGCCAACACATCAAATTACCTTCCCCCGCCTATCCATGCTCTCTGAATCCAGCTGATTGCAGCCAGTAATCCATGGCAATAAAGCAAACTAAGGTCCTGTCATTAAATTGAGGCAAAGAGGTTTTGTATTGGGAATGTCACTGGCCCAGAAATCCAGAGCCCTGGCTAATGCTCTGGGATATATGTTCAAATCCTACCACGACAGATAGTGAAATTTGATACGGGATGAGAAGCTGGTCTAATGGCTATCCTGTAACCACTGTGAGAATCAGCCTGCTTTGCTAATACCTTTTAAACCTATTCCGCAGGCTCACCACTTTCTGAATGAAGACATTTCTACTCATCCCAGTCCCCCAATGACCCGCCCTGTATCCTCGAACTATGACCCCTGGCTCTGGACTCCCTGGTCATCAGGAACGTCCTTCCTGATACCCTGCTTAGTCCTGTTAAAATTTTATAGGTTTCTAGAGATCCCCCCTCATCATCTAAATTCCAGGTAATATAGACCAAACTGATGTGGTCTGTCTTTATACATCAGTCCTGCCATTCCAGGGATTAGTCTGTTAACCCTTTGTGGAACACCTTCAATGACTGGAAGATCTTTCTTCAGACAAGGAGACCAAAACTATGCACAATGCCCTGAGAGTGGTCTTAACAAGGCCCTGTAAAATTTCAGCAAGACACCCCTGCTCCTGTACTCAAATCCTCTCACTGTGAAGGCTAACATACCCTTTGCTTTCTTTACTACCTGCTACATCTGCATTGTTAATTTCCATGACTGGTATACAAGGATCCCCAGGTCTCATTGCACCTCCTCTTTTCCCAATCAAAGCAATGTGGTTGACTCTGAAATAACTGAGTAAACCCCTCAGTTCAAGGTCATAAAGAGGCAGCAAATGCTGGTCATGCCAGTGACACTCACACCCCAATCAAGAATAAAGGAATAAAACTTTTAGCAGGATGTGAGGGAAAGCCATTCTCTCAGGTATCCCAGCCCTTACTCTCCCACAATATTAACAATGTGTGTACTTACCAAGTGTCTGTGACAAATTGGCTGGTCACTGGGGTACGTCTACCCAGGCAGGTCAGATGTCACTTATGTCAAGCCTGAACAATACATCATAGACCCATCTGTATTTTATGTCTGAATGGATTAACATTTCAGGGATGAATGACATCTTATTCCTGAGACAGATTTTTTTGGGCCCTAACAAATCTGTAAAATGCTAATGTTTCAGAGGATAGCTAAGATATTTCTAATCTGTCTTATCAAAAGTGATCCTGCGGCAATCATCAAAGAATCTAGCAAATGGATATCATTTTTAATGAAAGACCACAGTCTCACAAGAATGGTCTCTCCATTTATACCCTGAGGGGTAGCCCACACCTTTAGGCTAAAAGACCATGAACAGCCTCATTTAGGATTATTCTAATTTAAAGCTTGAAAATTCATTCATTCCTGGGAAGTTACAGCAGCATTCACCTCATTTATTCTGCTCATTTTACCAAGCAAAGCCTCCCACTGGAGTTGGGTTTTGTAACATATAAAGCTGCTGTAAATAT
>NC_063365.1:26004368-26027139 GCF_021869965.1 Rhincodon typus
TAGGGAGGTGTCCATCAAGAAAGCTCCTGTATCCTGGAAAATGTTGAGTGTGACATTATGATGTTTATCTCACACACGTATACCTATATATGTAAGTGTCAATATGTGAACAAGGGCTTCAGGAGCAGGCAATGACCATGTGTCAAGTTCCTCAACTCCATTGTCAATCAAACAGAGAGGCAGAAAGAGCACTGAGAATCAAAGACACTGGTGCATAAGAATCCAGACTGGGAATTAATTCCACTCAGTTACAGAGATCAGCACTAAATAATGGGCACTTCCCTGTGGGATTGTTAATGGGAGGGAATTTAAAGAACAGATGTCTCAGTTTTGGAACACAAGCTCAGGCTAAATTGAAACTCTGAAGACAACAGTAGGTAAAACAACTCAAGAAAAATCTCAGCAAAAAGCAGCAGAAATGGTCCCACTCTAAACATGGGGCATGGACTCATAGACTTTCACAATAGAGAGGCCATTTGATCCATTATCTCCATGTCAGTCAGCAAAGATTTGACTACATTAATCCCATTTTCCAGCTTTTAACCCACAAGTCTTGAGCTATGGCATCACTGGTGAATATCTAAATATAGCTGTGATATTACAAGAGTTTCTGACTCAACCACACTCTCAGGCCATGGGTTCTAGATTCCCATCACCCTCAAAATGCTCTTCTTAGCCTCATACCTCTTAGCTCTGTGGTTACTGACCCGTCCCTGATGAATAAAGTGTCTTCCTATCCCCCCAATCTATGTCCCTCATTATCTTAAACACTTCTGTCAGTTTCCTTTGCAACCTTCACTGTTCCAAGGAAAACAACACCAGCCGATCCAATTGTTTCTTAAAGTTCAGACTGGTAAATCTCCTCTGCAGTCTTTCCAATGCAATCACATCCCTCCTATAACAAGTATTCCAGAACTACATGCAGTATTACGGTTGTGGCCTAACCAATGTTTTATAGACTTCCAGCAAAACATCCTTGCTCCTCACCAATTAAAGCCCAGTATCCCCTATGACTACTTAACCATCTTATCTACATGCTATGCTACTTTCAGGGATCTGGGTTACCTCACCTGGTCCACTTCTCCTGGGAATGCTGCCTGCCCCAAAGTGCTCATTTTGAGCACTCCTCAGTCAGGGATTTAGCCAGCTCAGTCAGTAGTGATAAACATTGAAATCCCATATCCAGAGTACATTCTGTGGCCTTGCCACCCTGTGTGTTTCCTGCAAGTGGTGTCCAATGTGGAAGGGCACTGATTGATCAGCCGAGGAGGGTATTGTATGTGGTAATCAGCAGGAGGTTTCTTTGATCATGTTTGACCTGATCCCATGAGACTTCAGAGGGCTGGAAGTCATTATTGACAGCTCCCAGGACAACTCCCTCCTTACTGTATAGCACTTTGTCACCACTTCTGCTGGGTTTGTCTTACTGGTGGGACAGGACATCCCCAGGGATGGTGATGATGGTGTCTGGGATGTTGTGTGTAAGGTATAATTCCATGAATATGACTATGTCAAACTTTTACAAGTATGAAGCAGCAATCACATACCAGGACAAAGTGAGATTCTGAGATGAATTACATGTTGAGTGAACACCAATGCTCACATGAGAGGACCTTCATGATGGAATTCTATTTGGGTAAAAGGGAAAATGTTAAAGAGAAAGAATTTAAATGTTTAAGTGGCTTTCAGAACCCCATCATATTCCAGAGGTCTTCACTGCTAACATAGTTGCAGTTCTGAGGAAGGGTCACTGGGCCCCAAAAGTCAACTCTTCTTTCTCTCCAAAGATGCTGCCAGACCTGCTGAGTTTCTCCAGCTATTTCTGTTTTTGGTGCAGTCACTGCTGTAATGTAAGAAAGACAGCAGCCAATTTGTGCAGAGCAGGTTGTATAACAGCCAACACACATGACCAGATCATCTGTTTTGACAATGTTTTTGAAGTGATGTATTAGACTCCTAGCTTCTCTTTGAATAGCATCTATTTTTCGTCACCCGGGAAGGCAGATCATTTTGTCTCATCCTAAAGTTGGGAGCAGCCTAAATGACACTGTCAACCTCTCCATCCTCGCCACATGACTCAAGAGGAAACCCCATCTACTGAGTGAATAAACAGTCTGGTCACTCACCATCAACATCTCTGTCAAGAGTACTGAATCTATAACCTTCTGACTGAGATGCAAGGTCCGAACACTAAGGATACAGCTGCACTCTGTCCAGTGTGTCTGTTACTGCAATATCCCATAGCACAGCTCAGAAACCGATAATTTTTAATTAACGACATTGATATTCAGTTTAAGCACAGATGAACATATTATCGACTGGCAATCTGCACTTACCATACAGAGCATTGGGTTTCAATTTAGCTGCTAAATAATTATCATTCCATGTAGCGTTCCTCTTTCACAAAGCAATACCTGGTTTTCTTATCTCTTATTGTTACAATAAAAAGACTATTGATTGCTTCACAAATTGCTACATTTAGAGACCCAGTTCATCGAAGTACGAGTTAATTTAGTTGGGAAAGACAATGTAACACACAATTACAGAAGAAACAGTTCTTCCTACAATGCAATTAAACTGCTCGTAATGTTCTTCTCCTGCGACAAGGCCTCAAATCTTAGTGACTCAGCAAAGTGCCCTTTATACAGCTTTCACTGGATAGTTAAATTACACTATTAAATCTAATCACACTCCGATAATTCATTCAGTATTTAGTCTCTTATCTTACATTGATATTAATATCTAACTGACAGGACTATTAAACAAAATAAAATTGCTGTCTATCCAATTACATAAACCTTAATTGTGAGCCTGTTTGTCTGTTCTGTTTGCCTCTGTAAGTTAACATTTTCTGTTTAAAAATGATTTAATGGAGGAGATTGTCTTTTGAACATTAACTCAAGTCTTTTCTGTAAATGTTGGCAATATATTAACAGCAATTTCTGCCTTTCTTTCAGAGTTACATTTGTAGATATCTTTTTATCTATCTTTTACTCTGAATTTATTTCTTTAATAGATTTTGAAAGTACACATTCCACTTCAAAATAAATGTTAACAGTATAATAAAAAGTTAAGAAAAAAGCCGTTTTGATTCTGATTTGCAAATGAGATCTTGAAAGCTGTTCTGCCAAATTCCCTCAAGATGCTGCAATTAAACTCTTGTTGCCTTCATGCTGTGTTTACTTTCTGCAATCAGTGATTGTGGCCTTTAAAGATGGGATAAGTGAATCAAAACTATACTACTTTCTCAGAATAACACATTGCTCATTAGAATAGTGTTCCCATAATGAAATTCAATTTTATCCAACCTACCAAGAATGTTATATCATGAATACACAATTTAAATCCATATACGCATTCAGTCTACAAAATCTTACTTCCTATTGTTACGCTTAGACAGGTTACTGTGTCAGCTTTACCCATTATGAATTCATATGTCCACATTCATAAAGAAACTACTAATGTGCACCCACAACAGCAGCACCATTGCAGCATCTTAGTTCAGTGTCTAACAACTTCTTCTTTTGCACTGCAGAGTTATGATACGCTTCCCAAATTACCGCAGGATTTGTTACTTTAATATTTTTTATAGTTTAGAATCATAATAAGAGTAGACTGTCTAACTAATCCTAATCCAAAATTACTGAATTATTCTCATCCTCTAAACTACTATACGTGAAGACTATATTTATTCCTGCCATGGGACATTGTCTAATTGCACCTCAACAAAGCCATAGTCCTAATTGATAACATGAATTGCAATGAGGTTAATGTTCAATTAGCCTGACTAACTGTTTACTTAACATCAAATCAACTTTCTCTCCCTACAGAGAAGAAAACCGCTTCATCTCACACTCATTCTTTTAAAACAATGTACCAGCAAACACACTCAACTGGACAATGTGTTTCAGGAAGCAACCACACCCCTTAGAATAATTCCATTCAATTTGGTCTCTGGTCATAAGCAGGATGTTGTTACTGTGAGGGAGTCAGGTATTGGGAGCTTTGGAGGAGCTGTAGACAGTGTCCTTGACCAATATGCAACGTGGTCTTGTTCCCGGTGTGGGTGAGGGCACCAACTGCAGGAAGAATGAGCAAACTGACCATAGCACTGTGGTCCAGAGCACCATTCAAGTGAGGGATGAAGAGGGATGAACCGAAATATAGCATTAACAGGGAATATATACTATTTTATGCAGGATAATATCTATTCTATTCATTAACAGAATGAGGGAGTCGCTGGCTAGGTTAGCATTTGTTGCTCATCCCTAATTGCCCAGAGGGGGCTAGGCAAATGCCCTAGCGGTAATATCACTAGAACAGTAATCCAGAGACCCAGGTAATGTTCTGGGGACTGGGTTCAAATCCTGCCGAGGCTGATGGTGGAATTTGAATTTGGTAATAACCTGGAATTACGAGTCTAATGATGACCATGAAACCATTGCTGACTGTCAGAAAAACCCATCTGATTCACTAACATCCTTTAGGGAAGGAAATTTGCCATCCTTACCTTGTCTGGCTTACATGTGACTCCAGACCCACAGCAATGTGTTTGACTCTTAACTGCCCTCTCGGTAATTAGGAATGGGTAGTAAATGTTGTCTAGCCAGTGATTCCCAAGTCCCATGATTGAATTGTTGTGGATCTAGAATCATATGTAGACCAGACCAGGTAAGGATGGCAGTTTCCTTCTCTAAAGGTCATTAGTGAACCAGATGGGTTTTGCCAACAATTGACAATGGATTCATGATCATCATTAGTCTCCTAATTCCTTTTTATTGAATTCAAATTCCACCATCTGCCATGGTGAGATTCGAACACCAGTCCCCAGAACATTACCTGGGGTCTCCGCATTAACAGTTCAGCAATAATACCACTAGGTCATTACCTCCCCTACCTTACATTGCCTACCTGGTGTCAAAGTTCAGGACATCTCTTCTGAGATGAAAAGGAACTTGGAGTTGGTGGAGAAGGATCCATTTATAGAATTGTAGAGACCTACAGCACAGAAACAGACCCTTTAGTCCAACTTGTCCATGCTGACCAGCTAGCCCAAATCAATCTAAAGTTGCTATCATTTGGCCTATATCCATCTAAACCCTTTCTGTTCATGTACCCATCCAGATGCCTTTTAAATGTTGTAATTCTACCAGCCTCCAGTACTTCCTCTGGCAGTTAATTCCATACATGCATCACCCTCAGTGTGAAAAAGTTGCCCCTTAGGTCCTTTTTAAATTTTCTCCCCTCACCATAAACCTATGCCTTCTAGTTTTGGACTCCCCTACCCTGGGAAAAAGACCTTAGCTATTCACCCTATCCATGCCCCTCATGATTTTATAAACTTCTATAAAGTCACCCCTCAGCCACTGATGCTCCAGGGAAAATAGACCCAGACTATTCAGCCTCTCCCTATAGCTCAAACCCTCCAACTCTGGCAACATCCTTGTAAATCTTTTCTGAACCCTTTCAAGTTTCACAACATCCTTCCTATAGCAGAGAGACCATGGGTGATCTATGCAGGCACCAAAGACATGGGTGGGCCGAGAAAAGAGTTTGTGCAGCTTAGGCCTAAATTAAGAAACAGAGCCACAAAGATAATAATCTCAGGCTTACTACCCATGCCATGTGAAAATTGACATTGAGTAAATAAGACTACAGCTATAAATAAGTGGTACAAAGATAAGTGTGAGGGAAATGGGTTCCAATTCATGGGGCACCAGAGCTGGGGAAAAAGAAAGCTATTCTGTTGGAGCAGCCTACATTTGGATCATGTTGAGGCAAGTGTCCTGGTGAATCATATAACTAAGGACATAGAGAGGCTTTCAAATCAATTAGTTGGGGATAGGGTTCCGTTGACTGGACGTTTAAAAACCAAAAAGAAATGACAGCACAGAGGTGCAGGGTAGTGAAGAGGTGAACAATAATCAAAGTGTGTCGCGGACATATTGAGAATCTATGCAGAAGGGTGCTGCAAAAATTAGAATCTGAGTCAGTAATAAGTGTAAAAATGCAAAGCTTAAGGCTCTTTATCTGAATGCACGCAGCATTTGGAAAAAGAGAGGGATGAGCTGACAGCACAAATAGAAATAATTGAATGCAACTTGATAACAATTACAGAGACATGGTTACAAGGTGACCAAGACAGGGAACTCAATATTCAAGAGTACAGGTAGTTCTCCTGCAACACGATAGTTGTGTTCTTGTGTGACCTCATGCTATAGAAAATCACCATAGAAAATCGAATTATAGGGAAATCACTAAAAAAATTGTTATACATGTACGCAGAAAGCTTGTGTTATTCAGACAATGTCCACTATTCATCAATCACATTACAGCCAATTCGCATAACGAAACAGACGTTATAGCAGAACCACCTGTATTCAATATTCTAAAAGAATAGACAAAAAGGAAAAGGGGGCAGGGTAGGATTGTTAATGAAAGTAAGTCTCGTGTGATGGTTAGAAGTGGTATTATCATGATTTGGAATCAGTTTGGGTGGAGATGAAGAATAGCAAAGGGAAAGAAGTCATTGGTGGGAGTCCTTTATTGGCCATGAAGAGTTAATTCACTGCAGAACAAAGTATAAATCAGGAAATAACAGAGGCATGTAAGAGGGGCACTACAATTGTCATGGGTGATTTAAATCTGCATACCGACTTAGATGGGTAAGGGTAACATGGGAGCCAAATTTGTAGAGTACATCAGAGATTGTTTCTTAGAGCAGTTTATTGTCAAACCTACGCAGAACAGGCTATGAAAGATCCAGTAATGTTAGGATTAATTACTGATCTGATAGTTAAGGACCCTGCAGGGGTAGCAATCACAAGGTAATAGAATGTCAAAGTCAGTTTAAGCAAAAGCAACACGGATCTCAAACCAATGTCCCCAAATAAGGGCAAGGATAGAGGGATGTAGAAAGACTTGTCTAAGACAGGCTGGGAAAGTAGACAAAGGGAATAGTCAGTGAATGACGAGTCGCATACATTTAAGTAGATATTTCATAACACTCAGCAAAAATTTACACTGGTCAAGATGGAAGACTCGGTGAGAAAGATGAACCACCTAGAGTTAACTAGGTGGTCAAGGAGAGTATACAATCAAAAACTGAGGCAAACAAAGATGAACCACCTAGAGTTAACTAGGTGGTCAAGGAGAGTATACAATCAAAAACTGAGGCAAACAAAGTGGCAAATATCAGTGATACGCCAGAGGATTTGGATTTTTTAGGAAACCGCAGCTGAGGCTAAAAAACTAATATAAATGGAGAAAATTAATTACAAATATAAATTGGCAAGAAATATAAAAAGAAACAGCAATACCTTCTATGGGTATATAAAAAGGAAGAGAGTAACTAAACTAAGTGTGGAACCATTGGATAATGTATTTGTATAAGATGAAGATAGGGCCAGCTCTGATTTATCACCACTCTCATTTGGATAGCTTGCAAGTCACTATCATCCATGAATCAAGGCATCATTTGGCCAAAATGCTAAAGAATTTCTAACATCAAATGCACTCACTAACAAAGGGAAGAAAACTGGGAGACAAACCCAAATTTTGATCAACAGCATCAAAAGGAAAATCAGACACCTGTAATGATTCTGGCTCATTCATTTCTCAAATAAGTTCTCAATGGATTCTCCAAAGGGGTAATAAGTCTAAATTGGCACTGCTCCAAATGATCAAAATTCAGAATATAGATAGTATCTTCACAACCCACACTACTGTCCTCAGATATTCAAACAGATTTATTAATACAATGTAAATTTTAGGTTGCTGCTACCTCTGGGAGAAGACATAGCTGCCCAAGCTACATCAATATTCCTTTGTTCCAGAGGTATTTCTGAATTCTGAAGAATTTCTAATGATCAAACAGAATTTTCTGTGAAGAACATTCTTCGCAAACACACACTGGTGATTTTAAATTTGTGGATTAACTCTCACAGAATGACTGAAGTGAACACATCGTAGCCTCAGGCTCATTCTGGCACAAATAGAACCATCGACATGGCCTTCAAACCATTCGTTACCCAAACCAAAGTTAGAGATACCCAACTGTCAATTTCAGAAATATTCTCTCCTTTCCAAAGTAGAAAACAAGTCATGACTTGAACACCAAGGTTCAAAGTCGGAATAACTGGCAGCCCGAAGATGTTTGGGGGTAAAAGTGTAGTTAGAATCATAGAATCGCTACAGTGCAGAAAGAGGCCATTTGGCCCATCAGATCTGCACTGACCCTCCAAACAGCATCCCACCCAGACTCAAGACCTCAGCCTATGCCCTGTAACCCTGCATTTTATCATGACCAATCTACCTAACCTGCAAATCTTTGGACTGCAGGAGGAAATGGAAGCCCCAAAGGGAACCCATACAGTCAGTCACCCAAGGTTGGAATCAAATCCAGGCCCCTGGAACTGTGCGGCAGCAGTGCTAACCACTGAGCCACCTGAGTTCTTTAGGTTTGGCCATTGTGGTGAAAGAGTATAGTGGTGAGAACCTGATAGTTTTTTTGTTGATGTGACTGTCTTTGTAAACCAAAAGAAAACTTGCTTTAGTACAGAGATAGTAGGAACTTCTGATGCTGGAGTCTGAGATAACAAGGTGTAGAGCTGGATGAACATAGCAGGCCAGGCAGCATCAGAGGAGCAGGAAAGCTGACGTTTCGGGCCTGGACCCTTCTTGTTATAGTACAGGATATCCCACAGGAGGATATTTTTCACTGTGTTCTCTGTTAATGAATGAGTTGAACAATGTAATATGTTAATGGTAAAAATTTGAAGCTTTCATGGTGAGAATTTGCCTATAGTAAACAGATTAGAACATTTGAATGATGCATGAAACATGGGCAAAATATCTACTTGCTATGGTTGAGAGCATAATAAAAGCTGAAGGTTTTTGGCATTATCACAGGAACAAAAAGAGACAAACTCATTGCAACAAGTTTTTTATAAATGCTGAACACATGCAATAAGCGAACTTGGTGGAAAGTGGGGATGGAAAGTGTTGGCAAATTCAAAACGGAACTCAGTACATCTGGCTAAAAGTAATTTAGTGATTAAAGGGCAAAAGATATAAGTCAACTGCTTGGACCCAGCAAATGAATGAGAAAGGTAACTCCCAACCCTGAGTAATGCCAGGTCTCTTTGAAGGTTTTGTAGCCCCTCATTAGAAAACATTGCAGACTGGGCAGTGAAGTGACAAGTGGATTTTCATTTGTAAGTGTAAGGTAGTGTTTTATTACATAACAGAAACCTCAGCTACACCTTGGGAGAAACAAAATTGAAGAGGGTAGAAGAGCAAAGGGATCTATAAAAACGGGTGAACAAATCATTACAAATACCATTCCAAGTAGGAGAGGATTAAACATTCTAATAAAACACTAGAATTTATTTCTTGAGCCATAGAACTCAGAAGTACTTAAATGATGTCAAATGGGCACAAAACCCTGGTCAGGCTACACTTCTTACAGATTTCTGGTCTCCATGCTACAAATCCTGTACCACAGGAAGTGCTGGAAACAAAAAGCTGAGATATTTCCAAAATGAAATAAAATGAGAACATGAGGCTTAAAGGGGAAACTTGTGTGCAGAATAAACAGCAGAACCAATGGCCAGATTCTGCATTGTACACTCTATGTAATTTCACCCAATTTATTTGATTAACTCTGACAGAGAATGAGATCCCATGGGGAAGATGAGAATATCTGAGAAAGGATCTTGTTCAAGTTGATTTGGAAAGTGGTATTTCTCTGGGTTTGTGGAACACACACAGCAATGCCCCAGCTGATCACAAAAGTATTTTCACTCAGGCTACCCAACAAAGCTCAAGGAGGTCAATGTCGATGATGGTTCTCTTTGCTGTTTGCCATAACATTATTGAGGGAGTCGAGGAAACCTGGAATTTGATCAGGAACGGAATTCAGTGCAGTGTAGGAAGAGACGATGGGCCTAGTGCAGGAAATTAGGACTAGAACATAGAACATAGGGCATCAGTTCAAAGTCAGAGCTGTAATAAATTTAGAGCTTAACCAGTTAAACTAGATGATACACCTACAAATAGGTGTTAAGCAATATTTCACAACTTTCTTATTTAGAGATGGCAGGGCAGGAGATGTTGTGAGCTGGAGGAGTAGGTAGATACCAGTTTGATCCACAGTGAATACACTTTGCATTATGTGTCTGCAGTTTGAGAACTTTCACAGTGGCTGGATGAGCCGGAATCCTGCTGCGCACTGCAAAGCACCAAGGAAAGGTTGGGGGACAACTGTACCTGGATATGTAATTGCATGAGGCAGTCACGCCCTTTTAGTTTAAGTGCTTTAGATTCGACTTGTGGTCAGGCGCAGGAGAGTGTGACTATAAATGAAACAGGGAAGGGAGACAAGAGGGCAGCTTTGGAGGTGCTTCAGTTCTTGTAATTTTCCAAAAGCCTCAGAGTTCTTACAAATTGTGTCGATGACTGCAAGGACTTCAGGGGCGATATGTAAATTAACAACAGCACTTTGGTACAGGATCCATTCAAATAGGGGGAATTAAACAGAATGTACTTATTGTAGGGGACAAACACATTGTAGGGATATTAACACTGTTCTCTGCAGTTGAGTGGTAAAATGAGCTATTATGCATATGCCCTGTGCTAACTGTATACTCATTGGAGAGGTGAGAATGCTGTAAAACATGTTTAACTACATATCCCTTTAATGGTACCCAGATCTCTTTAGCCCCGTCCACATTCTGCCACTATGAGAATGGTACTGAGCAGAGTACCCATAGGGAATGCTGTACGTATTCCAAAGATACCTTCCTCCAGAAAGGGACCAATTCTTTGGGCCAGTTCACCCTGCTGTTACTTGTGACCAATGGCTTTACACCCTTTACACTGGCTGCAGTCACACTCCCACCCATTGACTGTCCATGACCCCTGTATACGTTGAATATGAGGGATTCTCCATTCCATAAAGAAAGACTCACATTTATAAAGCACTTTTCACAACAACCAGGTGTATCAAAGTGCTATACAGCTAAAGTGTACTGTTGAATTGTAGAAACTGTTGAAATATACAAAACATGGTAGCCAATACACACATTGCAAAGTCCCACAAATATAAATTGATGACTGCCAGGCAATTTATCTTTGTGATGTTGATTGAGTGATAAATATTGGCCAGAACAATGGGGAGAACTTCCTACCCCTTTTTATTTCCAGCCAACAATCTCTCTCTCAATGTCAGCAAAAGGAAGGAGCTGGTCATCGACTTCAGAAAGCAGAGTGGAGTATACATCCCTGTCTGTATCATTGGTGCTGAGGTGGAGATAGTGTGCAGTTTTGTGTGCAGTTTTGGGTCCCATATCTCAGGAAGGCTGTACTGGCCCTGGAGCAGGTTCAGAGGACATTCACGAGAATGGTCCCAGAAATGGAAAGCTTAACATATGAGGAACGTTTGAGGACTCTGGGGCTATACTCATTGGAGTTTAGAAGGATGAGGAGGGATCTAATTGAAACTTTGAGAATACTGAGTAGCCTGGATAAAATGGATGTTGGGAAGATGCTTCCATTGGTAGGAGAGTCTAGGACCCAAGGGCACAGCCTTAGAGTAGAGGGAAGATCTTTTAGAGCGGAGATAAGGAGAAACTTCTTCAGCCGGAGAGTGGTGAATCTATGGAATTCACTGCCACAGAAGGCTGTGGAGGTCAGGTCATTCAGTACATTTAAGGCTGAGGTAGATAGGTTCTTGATTATCAAGGGGATCAAGGGTTACGAGGAGAAAGCAGGAGAATGGGGTTGAGGAACTTATCAGCCATGATTGAATGGTGGAGCAGACTCGACGGGCCGAATGGCCTAATTTCTGCTCCTATGTCTTATGGTCTTATAGTGAACAGCTTCAAGTTCCTATGAGTAAATATCACGAACAATCTGTCCTGGTCCAGCCACGTCAAGAAAGCACATAAATACACTACTTCCTCAGGAGGCTAAGGAAATTCAGCATGACTACAATGACTCTTAGCAATTTTTATAGATGCACCATATAAAGCATCCTGTCCAGATGCATCAGAGTTTGGTATGGCAACTGCTCTGCCCAAGTCTACAGCCCAGTCCATCACGCAAACCAGGTTTCCATCTATTGACTCCATCTATACTTCCCACTGCCTCAGGAAAGTAGCCAACATAACCAATGAGATACTCTCTTCCACACTCTTCCATCAGGCATGAGATATAAAAGTTTGAAAAGATTCAAGAACAGCTTCTTCCCCGCTGTTATCTGACTTATGAAAAGACCTCTCATATATTAGAGTTGATCTTTCTTTGCACCTTCTCGGTAGCTGTAATACTATATTCTGTGTTCTGTTCTATTACCCTGATATAATTATATAAGGTATATTTGCCTGGATAGCATGCAAAACAATATTTTTCACTGTATGTCAGTACATGACAATAATTAATCAAATCAAATCCAAATAAGCAGATGGACGGTCATTTTAACATCTCATTCAAAGCAGGCACTTTTGACAGTACAGCACACCCTTAGTACCAGTATCAGCTTTGATTTTTATACTCAAGTCTTCAATTTAGTCATAGATCCAGAACCTTATGACTCAAAGACAAGCACTTTACCCCTTGAGCCAGAGCTGATACAATCAGATACCAGCTAAGATACAGAACAGAGGAAGAGCACCAGAGATTGTTGCTTATCATGAGATTATGGTATGAATTGGGATAGTATGAGAGAACAGTAAGATTTGGGGTTTGCACAAGCTGGCTGTGGGCCTTGGTAAAATCATTCCATAATTAGTGTCTAGTCTCAATTAAATATTCAACATTGCCAAATATTCTGAATGTTAAAGGGTTGTGTTTACAACTATGCTAAAGCATATCGATTCATTGTTGTAGTTGATTAGAGCAGTCTTTGGCATATTAAACATGTCTTAATTATTTAGTTAAATGTTGTCACTGTGTTATTGTACTGTAATTTTTTATGGTTTTCACACTGCAGATTTCTTAAGCTTAAAAGCCACGTCAGAGAAACCAGTTAAAATGAAGCAGGATTGATTTTAACTTAAAACTGAAGACCGTTCCTTCAGGTACTTCCCATTAGAGCAAGATGGAGAGTCAGCGGTCTCTTCAATTCCATATTTAATTTTACATTCACTCCTTGAGGACTCTTGTGGTGTAGTGGTAGTATCCTTACCTCTGAGCCAGGAAACCTGGGTCAAGTCCCATCTGCTCTAGAGGTGTGTAATAACATCTCTGAAAAGGTTGATCAGAAAGTATTTATATTCACTCCTTCCTCCTTGACCTGGCAGACTTAGGAGGAAACTTCGTAAAAGAATTAGGAGTAGAAGTAGGCCATTCAGTCCATTGAAATGACTCTACATTCAATTCAATCATGGCTGATTATCTCCCCAGTACTACCTTTGCATCCAAACTCAATATCCCTTGATGTCATTAGTGTCAAGAAACCTATTGAATTCTGTCTTGGACTTAGTGAAGTATTATTGGGGCATAATCTACAGAAGGGGCTGGTGGGTTGCAGAACCATCCTAGGAAAGGGCAAGATTTTGAAATACATTTATTCATTCACGGGATGAAGGCATCGCTGGCCAGGCAGCATTTATTGCCCATCCCTAATTGCCCAGTGGGCAGTTCAGAGTCAACCACATTGTTGTGGGTCTGGAGTCACATGTAGGCCAGACCAGGTAAGGATGGCAGTTTCCTCTCTAAAGGACATTAGTGAACCAGATGGGTTTTTCCAACAATCAACAATGATTGGTCAATCACGGTCATCATCAGATTGTTAATTCCAGATATTTATTGAATTCAAATTCCAGCATCTGCCATTGCGGGATTTGAACCCAGGCCCCCAGAACATTACCTGGGTCTCTGGATTAATAGTCCAGTGATAATAACACTAGGCCGTTGCCTCCCCTACATTGGGAAGCAGATTCTCAGGATCCAACTGTGCTGAGGGAGGAGAGTTTGAACAATACTGGTGTGGATGTGGGGCACAGTAAGGAATGGTTCATCCATACTGTGGGTGAGGTGGATAGTGGGACTACAATATTGGCAAATATTGGCAAAAAGGCAAGACCTTAGAATGGTGCTGGCAAGACCTATAGAATGCGAGATCCACCCAATTCATGAGACTAATGGATTTTGGAGTACAAAGTGTGCTTGTGCACCACAGGGATAGACAGTTCCAGGTGTGACAATGCCCCACTAGGAGGAAAAGCACTTTCATTGTTCTGGAGCAGAAGGCCAGTGAATACTTAAGCAGCTCACAGGAGATGTAAATGTTTTACACAACAGTAATTGTCTTGACAAATAATTCAGGTCAAAGAAAAGTCCAATGATTGACCAGAGGTACTGTGAGCCTGTAAAACAACACAGGGCAGTGCTGTAGCAATGTGCTTCAGCATGTAAATTTTGTAGTCCAACAAACAAATTAATTCATGCACAATTCATAGAAAAGACTTGAATTTCATGATTTAGGGAACAGCTTCTCAATGAGAACAATGATTTAACAGTGGAAAAAGCCACAACCTTCACAGTCCAAATTAAATCTATCATGTCCAATTCAAAGAGGTTACACAGAAATGCACCCTCAGATTCCAGCTCAAGTGCAAGGGTTATAGATGAAGTGACAGCAGGAGTCACATGACCCATCACAGTTAGGTAATCCTAGACACATGCCCAAATTGTGGAACTGCAAATCAGTTCACAATGCCACATCAAGCTCAAACGAAAACATAGCTCATGCTTAAAGTCAAACATCTTTCAAAAGTCAACAAGTCTGAGAAGGGAACTTCATCACTTTGCCATACGTAGGACTCTTTTCCTGAGCATGGAACATGCCATGTTTATACCATCCTGGATGAGGAAACACCATGTCATTTTAAGGAATGTTCAGTCAAGATCACAGCTGTCTCACAATCACTTCTCATCAATGTCGCTGTTGAAAAATAAACGCCATCATAATTATTTTTCATAATTTATTCGAATTCCAGTGACAGGAGCTTTTCAAACTTCCGATTATTCCAGTTTTGGGAATGACTGCAGTTGTCAGTGTTACAAAAATATCACCCTAGAAAGTTTTAAGTTCTATATAGCCAATGGCAGAAGCCTAACGAGGGTAAACCTTGATAGGCTTGGGTTCAAGCTTTAAAACTCAAGGATGCCATCCTTAACATGGCCTGATGACATAGTGTACACACATAACCTTCCTTACTTACTCAATTTGAAAAAAATTAAGGGATAATCATGCCAACACATCAATTTCACCAGTCTCACAAAACTTGAGATAATTTCTGTTTGCAATCCATGCTGACGTGTTACAGGATCTGAAATAACTGAAACAGATTATATCATTGAGTGAATTAACTAATTGCCATGGATCTGAAACCTAATCGTTGCAAGATGCAAAAATAGTGAACCTAAACTGCTCTTTGTTGACTGCCTTAAGGTCAGTACAACCCAGATAAGTATCTACTTCCTGTGATCCAAACACTGTCAATATTATTTCATGACTCTAGTCTTCATGAAGCTTGACATGTTGACAAAGCAATCTCTACTAGTGAAGAAAACCCAATATCTTTGGTTCCTCAGAGAGATCAGTTTCAGTACTACAGTACCCGCTGTAGACCATGTCCCACAGACACATTGTATTCCCAAAGATCTGTTTTTTCTGCCTTGTCAGATGTTTAGGGGATTCTCAACCTACTTGATAATATGTTCTCCATGGAAGGAATGAAATAGAGCATGGTCAGAGATTATCAGGGGTGCTCACTCAACTCAAACAATATAATTTGATGCTCAACAGAGAAAAATGCACATTGACGACAATGAGATGAACTTGCTCATACATGGAGTAACAGCAGATGGTCTAAAGCCTGAAGATGACAATGCCAAAGTTGTTCATATACTTTCAATCCCAACTAATGTGTAACAGTTGACACCATTCCTCAGTACAACCAGTTTTATTGCAGATTGGTCTTCAGCATACAGTGATCATGGGGCCTCTTCTAAAGCAATAGTGCAAAGATGTAGAATGAGAATGGACAATATCACAGCAAACAGTGTTTCACACATTGTAGGCAAAATGCATCTCTGCCAGTCGTCACGCATCTCAACTTACTTGTAGAACCATGCATCATAGCAGATGAGTCAGGAAATGTACCTGGAGCTGTCACAGTACATCAAAGAGAGCAAAGATCTAATTGCTTATGCTCACACCTGTTGTAAGGAACTGAGTACAAATGCTCTACTCGAAATCAAGAAGCAATGACACTGCTGAGTTTTGGTAGATATATGTCAATAGTAGAAAGTTCACTTTCAATATTGATCATCAAACGCTGACTACATTGTTAACCATCTCTATATCTGGTCATTGACTTTTGTTCACCTTTCATAGTTTTCATTGATACAAGTCTGTGATCAAGTCCCTCACACGTTCACACGCTGAACTGGTCGCACAGAACCGCAACCTCCAGTTGGCCAATCTCAGTGCCATCAACAGAGATCTTCATATTTCAAAGATTATCGCTATATTTAGAGAAAACCATAAACAACTTGAACTGTAAGAAATGACTCAATGTACATAACTTGTTGTTTAACATTATTTCATTTGTTACAGCATCTTTCACTTTACAAGGGGAAAATAAACATGGTGTTCAATTGTGTTCGAGTATGTGTCTCTGTTCTCTTCTTTCACTGTGCAATCAGTTAAAACTTGGGAGTGGCAAGGGAGGAGACATTTTAAAGCACAAATAGCAACTGCCATATTATCTCAGCATATCTCCAAGGCAACAAATACATTGGGGTTAGGCTTAAAGCTGTCAGGAAAATTAAGTATCACCAGCATAATGTTAGACCTATAGTTAGGCCATTTAGGAGGTGAATCAAGACGCCTTCTTCACATAAAGGTTTCAGAAATCTGGAAATCTTTCTCTCAGGAAGCTATAGATTCTGGGATCATTTGAGCTTTCAAGACAGATTGCTACATCTTTAAGTTGAGGAAGGGTATCAAGGTTACTGAGCTGAGTTAGTGTCAGGTTTACATATAATTTCAGAGTGTCATATATTTCAAATATGGGGGAGAGCAGAATTTTTAGTATTATTAGATGAAGTATTCTTTTCTATATCGCCAAGTTGCTATAAGATTAATCATTTTACAACTTAATATGACAGGAAAAATCTCCATGACACCAAAAACACATAAATTTGAACTTCTTATAAAGAACGAAGTATTCTGGAACCTGTTATGTATGTAGGCAGACACCGTCACACTCTCTGTGATATGCTGGATGTATTAAGGTTATTGGCCTATGGTTTTCCTTGCAAAAGACAAATATGACTAAATGTAAAAGCTTAATGATTGCCTGCCTAGTCCTGACCATGTTCATGTAGCCAACGCAAGTGATTTCAACAGCTGCTTAATCACTTCTTTTATGTGACATTAAATAATGCAGCATCCAGAATGCAATAAGAATACTGCAGAAACGTCATCCTGCTGCCTTCAACTGAATCCATTAGACAGAGCCAATATTATCCACTGGAAATTATATTGTAATCACCACAACCTATCAAACAAAACAATGAGGTGAGATCCACGGCATTTAATAGGAAGCTATTCTTTGAACACTGTTGACAATAATATCTTTCATCTATAAAGAACATTTCACAGAACAAAACATCCCACTGTGTTTTACAGGAACAGCACTGGGATACTGTGTAATAAGTAGGAAACATGTTAAAGGCAAGGATTAAAGGAAAGTAAAAAAGAGAGGCTTTGGAGGAAGGAGTGAAAATTAGCAATATTGGAGCTTGGAAACAGAAATGTGGAGATGTAGCAACTGTAGGCTCTGTCACAAATGGTAAATGGAGGAGTGAGTGAGTGACAGAGGAACCAATATCTGAGTTGGGAATGAGAGCAGAAGGAGATTGATAAAGAAGGTGGAACAATATCCCAGAGGAATTTAAGAATGAAATTTTAAAATCTGATAAACTAGAAGATCAGGAGTCACTGAAGACCCTGGCAATGGATATGTGTGCAAGAAGAGACAGAGTTCTATATAAAGGAATATAGCTACAGAGACATTGGAAAAATTAACATTTTGTGTGAATATACATTAATATTTGGAACCTTGAGAAATGTATACAGATTCTAATTAGAGCTGCATTCTGAAGAGGTGGCAGATTTCAGCAAACACAGTCAGTGCAACATCAAATCCTATTTACTTCTTGTACCCATCTCACAAACAAGTGCAAATACTGTCCAGGGTCAAAATTGCTGGTTTCACTTCAGCTGACCTGAAATCAAGTTGAATGCAAAGGTTCACTACAGCCATTACTTAATTATTGGAACCAGGGATCAACTATTGCACTAACACGTGGAAACCACACAAAGCTGCTGGAAAAAGACGCACAAAATTGTTTCTTTGGATTGTTTAATTATCATGTGAAAGTTGACAATATTATAAGAAAATGATTACTGCAAATTTATTCCCAAACATCTTTTGTAAATAAAGCACACAACAGAAATGAATGAATAAATATCATGGGTGGGAGATGTATAGTTAATTCTGAATTTTATATCAGTTCCTTTGGTCAGAGATGCTACTGAAATATTTCCAACAAGCTAAGTGAATAAGAACTAGCAGTAAGAAGTCAGTTCAAGCAAACAAGAGAGCTCCTCAAATACTATTTGTCCACATTCCCAGCTTTTCTGATTGCAAACACTCACCAACCATTCCCTCTCTGGTGAAGAAGCAGGTTAATCGTTCTGCTTCTGCATCTTAAAGTAACAGCAAATGTTTTATAAAAAATATACATTGAAAATGATACAAAATATTACATTAACCAATTTTACTGTTCAGGGACACAGTGAAGAAGCTGAAGCTTTGGATGAAATTGTGCATTTGTTTGACAGTCAAGAATATCCTGGTGATGTGTTGACTAGGAAAGACATCACCAGCCTGTACCAATGAAGTTACATTCCTGCATTAGACATGTGTTAGCAGGTGAATCCCAGTAAACGAGACAATGTTTCAAACATGATTCTCTTCAAACATGAATCAGCAACTGCCCATTGTCACCCTTGCAATGGAACTGTCTGGGGAAAGCATCTGTTCCTGAAGTTTCATCATTGTTGTATTCTAAATATGGACGTGTCTCTTCTCTCTGATTGGCAAACACCGTCATTCGAGTGTCAATTAAAATAAAGTTCATACTGAATTCAGCACCAACATTACCCATTAGTCAATTGTCCATTATACTGATCAGATTACTCACATGCAAATCTAGTGACCAGTCACTCAGAGACAACTCCAAACTGAGTGCATGACGTGGGGTGGGTGTGGGAACAGGGGGAGGTGCGATGCCTGTGTACAGTTCCTTGTCACAATCTATCACTACCATTTCTGACACATTGCAATATGTGTGTAATTATCAAAAAAAATCACAATTTTCCACTTGTCTGATAAGAAACAGACACAATAGAAATATAATTAGAAATTAAAATATAATAGCAGCATTGAACAAAAACCAAGGTTATTGCTTTGAAAGCAGCGCATCAATCTCTCCGGCGAGAGATATACAGGAATGCGGCAGGTTCCAGATCCCTGGCCAGGCGCTACCTCTTCAGTAAATTCAGCGGCTGTTACAGGCCGCGACAGCCAATTTCACAAACAAGACCAAGCCTGGTTCAATGGGCATCTCGGAAGGTGCATCCCAGGCCAGCGCATTGGCTCTGGAGCAGCATTACAATCCGATAGAGCAGCCTCCGTTTCCCAATCCCTTCATTTCTTATCAGACAGCGCCCACCACCGGCTAGCACCGGGCACCCGCTCTGTTTGAGAGAACCCAGAGACTCCAGGAAGAGCTCGCCACTCACCTTATCCGGGGGGACTCGCTTCTCTAGAGAGCGAGCAACTTCGAGTTGAAGTCAATTTAAAGGCCGGGAGTTAAAGTGTGACCCTAGGACAGAAGGGTGAAGGGTATTTTGAGTTCAGTTGCATTCGTTCTATTCCACTTACCTTCCTGAACCGTCTGAAAAGGATTATTCGCCTCAACAAATTTGATGGAGTATGTTATTTTTTCGCTTTGTAAGATATCGTCATTGAGGCTAAGGTCAGAGACTGCCAGTTGGAAAACCTCATCATCCTTAGCTGCACTTTCTTCGAAGATTGCCCCTGCGAGAGAGAAAAGGGACAGTTGAAATCACAGCTTCCTACTTACTGCAACCCTTTGTTCCATAGGAATTAAAACAGGTGAAGTGAAAAGTGCAGGAGTTGTTAAAGCGAAGCGTTAGCTTCCCCGAGCCTGAACCAGTGGCTGCGAATTCTTTCAGCACCAGGGAGCTGTCCACTCCCGAGCCTGAAACAACCTGAGCATTGAATACTCTCAGACATTAACGTGAAACAATTCACACTACCACAGTAGTTACAGCAACAGCAGCCCGTTAGCACACGGGCAGGTACACCTTCATTATCACAGCAAACAGATCCTGAAAACCGTGAGACAGATCCTGAAAACCGTGACCCGGTGAGAGATTATTGAGAGGGACAGAACACATGGCCCAGGGTCAATGACGTTGTGGTGAACAGCCACACTCTTGAACTTTTCCAGTTTTATCTCAGTGAGAATCCTCAACGATACAGGATTAGCGCTTCTCAGTAACTGTCTGACATCAACATATTTAATGGACGAATGGAATAGTGTCCTGGCAATTTAACTTTTTTTTTTCTAAAAAAAAAGCGGATTACAAAGAATTACAGACCACAGCAGCTGTTTACATTGCAACCTTTTACACAACAACTGGTTTCTCAGGACAGTGTGAAGTCCAGGAGTGTGTAGATACAGCAGACTTCCCCCCACCCTCCCCACAAGATGTATGGCACTTTGCTCCACAAAGCAGGCCCGCGGAGCTTTATCCTGCACTGGCCAAGCCTCCGTGGATGTTCTATAATGTCAAAGGCTGCATATCGAGGTCCTGTGCAGTCGAGGCCTGTTTAGCAAAACATCCCATACAGCCTGGATACGTGTAGGAGCATACTATACAGTCCATGCATATGTAGCTAAACATCATGTACAGTCCAGGCTTATTTCGCGAGGTCCCTGTGCAGTCCAGGTCTGTGTAATACGCAGAATCACAGAACACTTACACCACAGGAGGTGGCCAATCGGCCTGTCATGTCGCCTGGCCTTCTGAGGGGTAATTCAGCCAGAACTCTCTCCCAATGGCCTTGCACATTTCCCCCTTTCAGATCCTGTTCCCAGTCAAAAACATTGAAATTGTAAATAGGGACGCGGTAAGGGATCCGATCGGTCTGGTATCAGAATGAGGCGGATTCAATGGATAAGGGGCCGCGGGGAATGGGCTGTTTGACTCAGCGCTGGGGGTCTATTAACAGGGCGGCCAGGCTTCGGGTCCCGAGCCCACTGCTATGGCCCGCTAGTTGCATATGTGCGTGTGCGCGCGTCTGAGTGCGTCTGAGCGTGTGTCGGTGTTAATGTCTGTGTGTGTCTGTTTATGTCTCTGTGTCTGTGTTTATGTCTATGTGTGTATGTCGGTGTTTATGTATGTATCGGTGTTTATGCCTGTGTGTGTGTCTGTGCTTATGCATGTGTGTGTCTGTTTATGTCTGTGTGTGCGCGTCTGTGTTTATGTCTATGTGTGTTTATGTCAGTGTGTCTGTTTTATGTCTGTGTGTGTCTCTGTGTTTTATGTCTGTGTGTTTATTTCTCTGTGCGTGTGTTTATTTGTGTGTGTGCGCGTGAGTGTGTCTGTGTTTATGTCTGTATGTATGTGTGTATGTGTGTCTGTGTTTATGTGTATGTATGTCTGTGTTTATGTGCGTGTGTGTTTATATGTGTGTGTGTTTATATGTGTGTTTATGCGTGTGTGTCTGTGTGTGTGTGTTTATGTCTGTGTGTGTGCATGTGTGTGCGTGTCTGTGTTTATGTGTACGTATGTCTGTGTTTATGTGTTTGTGTGTTTATATGTGTGTGTTTATGCGTGTGTGTCTGTGTGTGCATGTGTGTGTGTCTGTGTTTATGTCTGTGTGTGTGCATGTGTGTGTGTCTGTGTTTATGTGTGTGTGTGTGCATGTGTGTGCGTGTCTGTGTTTATGTGTGTGTGTGTGCCCGGCGCTCTCGGTCAGTTATTCTGTTCCAGAAGCAGCGGGAGCGAAGCAGGGTCTCCTGTGCCTGAGTTTGCTCACTGCCGACACTGCAGGAATTCTGCTCTGTGTAACATATCAGCGTGGACGTGGTTCTGTCTGCGGCTCCTGCTATCCCCTCCCCCTCTTTGTCCGGGTGTACAGGGGGCCGCTTGTCTCTGCCCCAGGCCAGCTCCGTGTGCCAACCCCTGGGCAGCCGTTTATACTCCGGAACATCACCGCCCCCGACAACAGGACCACCTGGGCCCGGCTTCCGGACTGTGGCCGGGAGTCACTGTGCGGGATTGTCCCGCTCTGACTGTGGGCTCAGGGCGGCAGCTCCCTCCGCCAAAAGCGGCACCAACTCCTGCCGCTCTCCCCGGGACCGGAGCCCGGAGCCGGGAGCCCGCCCGGGTTTGAGGGTGGGTGGTGAACTGCGGCTCAGCTCAAACTTTTTTTCCCATTGAGGGCCGACAGAGGAGAAGCAGCACCCGGCAATGCACACTCACACAGACACTCTCGCATACACACACAGACACACACACACACATACAGACACACACACTTACACTCACACACTCATACACACACACACAGACACACACACACGCACTCACACA
>NC_063365.1:26027539-26028411 GCF_021869965.1 Rhincodon typus
CCCCCCCCCCACACACACACCCACACACACATAGACACACACACTCACCCGCCCCACACACACACACACCCACACACACACAGACACACACTCAGAAAGTCACAGTCTCTCACACTCACATCTGCTGACGGGCTCTCGCTGGGAGGTAGAAAGTTTCTTGGGGGGGGGTCGATTTGCCCGCGGTGCCCGGGCAGAGGGGCGGCTTCTCCCCCCGGGGGGTAGTGCCAGCGGCTCCAGCCCCGGGACCCTGGCAGGGACAGGGGCAGGGGGCTGTGGCCCCCGGCTTTCCCCTTACGGACACCCCAAACCCCGTCTCCCCGTCAGTGCAGTGTTAACGCGGACATTGTTCGCTACCTTACCGATGTGGATGATTGAATCTGCCCGCACTAAGCCGCTGCCAACAATCCAAGATAAGACACAGAGGATGCAGACCGGGAGAACTTCCATGGTTTTCCCCGTTTGTGCTCGGTGTAAGGGGTTAACCTGCCACCCCCCCAGACACAGAGGCTGACCCACCGCGGATCAAAGTGAGCATGGAACGGCCAGGCTGCGGGGACGCTCGGCTACAGGAAAAGGCGAAGAGCGCGGAGCCAACGCTCCCTGGCACAGGATCGCAGACATCAGAGCGAACTGCAGAGGCAGGCGTGCGCCACGTGATTGCAGCCTCTCCCTCTGTCTGTCTGTCTGTGTGTGTGTCTGGGTGTGTGTCTCTGTGTGTGTCTCTGTGTGTCTGGGGTGTGTCTGTGTGTGTCTATATTTCTCTGTGTATGTTTGTCTATGTGTATCTGTGTCTGTGTCTATCTGTATGGGTGTGTGGGTTTGTGTATGTCTGTGCGTGTGGGTGTCTGAGTGTGTCTATCTGTCTGCCTATA
>NC_063365.1:26028421-26029741 GCF_021869965.1 Rhincodon typus
GTGTCTGAGTGTGTCTATCTGTCTGCCTATATGTGTGTGTCTGTGTGTGTGTATATCTCGGTGTGCCTGTGTGCCCGTCTATGTTTGTCTGTGTGTGTATCTCTCTGTCAGCGTATGTGTATGTGTGTGTCTGTCTGTGTGTGTTTGTCTGAGAAAGGCAGTGTGTCTGTATTCACTAAGCACATCTTTAAGACAGCAGCAAACCGGAGACTGGAGTAGGGGCACAGAATGAGAGGGAAACAGAGAAAGAGAGGAAGAGGGAATGAGGGAGAGCGTGTGTTTGAGAGAGAATAAGGGACGGAGTGTGTGTGTGCGTCAATGAGAGAGGGAGAAAGAATGAAAGAGAAAGAGGAGAGAATTAAAGAATGAAAGAGAGGGTCAGAGGGAGAGAGAAATAGAGGGAGAGAGAATGAGAGTGAGAAAGAATGAGGGAGATAGAGAGAGAGTGAGGACGGGGAGCTGGTTGGAGGGATACAGTGGAGCTGGGGTTTGGCCAGAGTGTTTTGGGGTGGTGGGGGGAAGCAGTGACCTGTGGATCCTGGGATCTGAATTCTCCGGAAGCCCCCAAGCTCTGAGTGCACATCCCCACCCCCCTCCCTCTGCCCACATCCTGATCCCGGGCGAGGGTATTCCCCGGGAGGGGGCGGCTCTGTGTGCCGGGATAGGAGGCGGGCTCGGGTGGGGCGGGGCGGTCTCACCCTCTCGGCTCAAACTGAAGGGATTGTGTTAAAAACGGAGCTGAATCGTGCTCCATGCAGTTTCCGGCCAGAGGGAGACGGGGCTGGAAGGTCTGGCACTCGCTTTGTCTTTCAGAGAGACAGAGACAGAGAGACGGGGGAAGGGGTGGGGGAAGCCTGGATCTCCGGTTGAAGCAGCGGCTGTGGTAATTACACATTCCAGTGACATTCCCAACAGCAGGAGCAGGGGTTTGGGAATCAATGTTGAAGGAAATGTTTGCGAACTGGCTTTATGGATAGACCGAAAATATGAAGCAAACATGTGGAAGACACGAAGCCAGAGTTTGGTCTTCCTTGGGTGGGGGGTAGGGGCTGCTGGCTGATTAAAACGTTTCAAATCCAGTTGAAATGAGGAACCGGATTTCTGACCATTAACTGGGTTAGGTTCACTTCAGGTGAATTGGGTTTGAGCTGCACTGGGCCGGGTTAGTTTGGATTGGGCTAGGCTGAGTGAGTTGACGTGGATTGGGTTGATTTGGGTAAGGATGTGCTGGTTTGTGTTGGGTTAGTTTGGATTGTGTTGATTTGGGTTAGGTTGTGCTGGTTTGTGTTGGGTTAGGTTGGATTGGGTTAGGATGTGCTG
>NC_063365.1:26029751-26085416 GCF_021869965.1 Rhincodon typus
TTGGGTTGATTTGGGTTAGGATGTGCTGGTTTGTGTTGGGTTAGTTTAGATTGGGTTGAGCTAATCTGGTGTGGATTGGATTGACCTTTATTGGATAGTTTTGGATTGGTTGCGATGGTCTTGCTTGCACTGAGTGGTGGTGGTGGCAGTAAGATCTATCCTGTATTTGAGGGAGAAGTCTATGCTGTTACTGGGCAGATGAGAGGGTTTCAGAGAGTTTCCAAGTTTTTGCTGCAGGTCAGGAAGGCATTGGGAAGAAATGGAGCAGGTGATTTGTAAAGAAGTTTGGGACTGATGGCTGCATTTAGGGATTGGGAATATATATGAAGCAGACCATAGGTAGAATAATCATTGTGAGCAGCACAAAGCCCAGTATTCCCCTAGAGAGTGGAACCCTCAAGGTTTGAGTGGACAAGACATCAAACTCCTTTTCGATAGAGAGCAACAGTGAAAAGGGCTGAGGATCAAGGTTAGGGAGTGCTGGAGGAACTCTTTCCACTGGGAATAGCAATCTGAAAATCAAACCAACAAGAAACACGTACAGCTCAGGAAAGGCAAGACCAAGAACCGGCACTGTCTGTGACCAGCAGGAGAATGAAACCCACAATCTGACCAACACTATCTCACCAACCATTCCAGGAATGATGAAAGCTGCTTACTGTGTGCAGACAGAGTGTGTGACCCCTGAGACACTAAAATGAGGGGATCCATTCAAAGGTGACCAGCATGGGATCTGCTGAAGAGCTGTAGCACCAGCTGCTCCCCAGGTGTGACTCAATTCTGTTCAGTCAGCAAAAATTACCAAAACAAACACAGAGAGTTCTGGAGAAACTTAGCAAGTCTGGTAGCATCTGTGGGGAGAGAAACAGAGGTAACGTTTCAAATCCTCTGTTACTCTTCTTCAGGATATTTGCGCTTTTTTTTGTTTTCAATGATGATAACTGCCTGCCCGTGTTTGGATCTACCTCTGGAGAGATCACTGACCTTAGCATGAATGGGCCATAACAGCTCTGGCCTTAAAAATCACCCAGAGTGCAGCTCCAATGACCAAGCAGCCAGGCCTGTGGAAGATGTTGCCGAGGACAGTATTGGATTTCGTTATGTTCAACTTCCCCACTGGCACAAACCACTGAACAGATTCATGCCGAGGATTACTCATGGCTGCATGGAGACATAGTATTTGTGGAGCCCAGACTATGCAGAAACTGACAGAAGGTCTCAGGAAACAAAGGGAAAGTGAGGAAAATGTTTATTTTCTATCTAATTTCTTACCTCTTTTATTTTCTCCATTCAGACCTCCTGGTCCATTCATCCTTGCTGCTCCTTTAATTGAAGCAAGTTGATCAGAGAAAGGATCCTCCTTCTTCATACCAATGATTCAAATGGCAGCGTAAGCTGGAGTCAGAACATGGCTCTTGAGAATACACAATGATACTTGCTGTAGCTTTCACATAATAAATCCAATTTAATGTCAGACCTGATTTGCAAAGTGCTCAACGGGATACATTGAATTCTTAGTCCCTTGTAAATTTCCCTAGTTTAATCAAAATATTTGGATGGTGGGAATTCTTTTCTCTGACAGTTCTAATTTCTAGGAGCCAATTCTGCACAGGCTTGTATCGAACTCTACACAAACAGGGCCCTTAGAGCTGCACTGAGAAACAACTGAAACTGAAACTGCAGCCATTGGCATTAACTCCAGCCCAGTTGCAGTGTCTGCACCCAAATTGATCCTTCATCTTTCCTAGCTTTGAATAGATCTTTTCAAAAGTTTGGACAAACACTGTCTGTTGATCCAAGACAGGTACAAAAGGACATTTATCAGATCCAGCCTTACCTTTGTAAAGAAACATTCCTGAGCATTTTCACTGATAGCAACATCCCATCATAAACATGTTGCCTTTACTTTCAATTGCATCTCAAGGCAGAATGGAACTCATTTGTAATACACATTCACCCAGAAAGATAAATTAACAATAATGAATATTCTTGTTACAAATAAAATCTAGTTAAAGATGCTGATGAGATATTCATTACCAGGATCAAATGCTAGGAGAATGCATCTTTAAGTGTTGGACTTAGTAGTATCAGAGATGTAGGTCCAGACAGAGCTAATACTTATTGGTGTTTTGGAAGCCTCAGGCATTCTACAAAGGGTCTCTAACATTGACCAATTGAGAACTGATTGGACAAGAGATGTTACATCAGGGTCAGCAGTGAGCTATGAAAAACACTCAGCACTAGTATGGTGAAAATTGAAAACTCACAAATGCTCAGTTGATAACATCTCACTTCTAGTTCAGAGAAATATGAGCTCAAGTCTCACTCCTAGAGTCATGTAAATGGTCTCTGCACACAGTGAAAATCAATAAATACTCCAGTAATGAAGGAGTTCTCCTTGATTGGTTGAATCAGCTTCAGGTTAGACAGCAGTTTTTCAATGACCCTGACTTCACTGGTCTCTAGGGAAGAAAATTCCAAAGACTCAATTGAGAGAAGAAATTCCTCCTTATTTCTGTCTCGAATGGTAAACCCTTTGTTTTTAAACTGTGCTCCATTGTACGATTTTATGGGTCACTTTAATTCCAATTATAAGACTTATGACAACTACAATTGTAGACTGTGATTGGAAGAACCGATCTAAAGTTTACTAACCCTGATAAATTACAAAACAGGTTGAAATGTGTTTCCACATGCCACAGCATCTTAGATATCTTTCCCCGCTGCTTGAACAAAGCAACAGTGTAAACATAACTCACAATAAGTTCCAGCCACGTGTTTTTAAATGTGCAGCAAATCTATCCACTGCCCTTGGTTTGCAGGAACATCCTGTTCCTATTTTGGTCCACAATCCAAAATAAAGAAAATTAATAATACATATATTTTTTATACTGGAACACTGTTGCACAAAATTTGACACTGAGCCAAAAAGGTGTTAGAGTAGATGAACCAAAACTTAGTGATGGAGTGGATTTGAAGCAGGAAAGACAGGTGGAGAGACTTCAGGAAGGAACTCCAGAGAATCAAGACTCAGCTGCTGAAAGCTTGACAACCAATGGTAACATATCCAGAAACAGGGAAATGCAAGAGCCCAGAATTAAAGGAATAGTGATATCTCGGAGGAATGTGAACCTGGAGGAAATTACAGAGATAGGGAGGGGCAAGGTCATGGAAGGAGTTCAAAATAATTGAGAATATTCAAACTGAGGAACTGTTTAATGAAGCAGGAACCAGCAAGCCGTAACACTAACCCTAACTGTATCAGAGCTCAGTAAGCTCAGGATTGATCAGTGAATGGGACTTAACTGTGGGTCAAGATACAGGCAGCAGAGTTTTGGATGATCTCAAGGTTACAGAAGGCAGAATGTGAAGGTCCAGCCATGAATATTTGCAATAGTTAAATGTAGGAAGTAACAAAAGCATGGAAGAGGGTTTGAGAGCTGGTGTAGAATATCAGAGACACACTGACAGAAATACAGCCACAGCAGTAAAAATACAGAAAGTGTACCAAACCAAAGCAGGGTAGACAGATATGGGTGAAGTTGGAGATGACTACAAGATACAGAAGGGGAGTGTAATAGAGATCAGAAAAGGAATCTCTGACAAGGATTAGGCTATAGTGACAGCTGAAGGTCTTTCAAAACATGACCAATCATAGGCTCAGAAGGAAACTGAGTCCCTTATTGAAAATCTCAGTGGGTCAGGGAAATAAACAAATTAGCCTTTCTCAAGTTTATGCAACACAGCAGCAGATTATGACACAGACAAGGTCTGACCCAAGCAATTAAACTCACTGTGTAGGATCACATGCTTGGACAAGCTGCTGGGGAGGTGGTGCTGTAGTGGGAATATCACTGCACCAGCTCTGGGGCATAAGTTCAAATCCCACCGAGGCAGGTGGTTAACTTTGAATTAAGAAAAAACTTGAATAAACCACAATCCTAAGGGTGACCATGCCTTATTAACTATTGTAAAAATCCATCTGTGTCACTAATGTCCTTTAGAGAAGGGAATCTGCTGTTCTTATCCAATCAGCTGGTTCTTACTACTGCTAATTCACGTGATGTTCTCATAATTCTGCAGCTCCACTATCAGGCTATGATCAGGCTATGTTGCTATGATTTTGTCTCTCGTGTTAGATAGCCATTCTGTTATAACAAACAGGCTTTAGCTCTTTTAGCCCTATAGCAAGCATTTTCATAAAAGAGTAGCCAAGAGCTGGATCTTCTCTGCCTACTTTTGTAACAAAGCTCACAATTTGGGAATTAATCATTAAAGTACTGCGCCTTGCAGCAAGTTGTGTTGGGTCCATTGACTATAATAGGTTGGCTGGACAGTATTCACTGTGACACAGGCCTTCACTTGCAACTCCTTGTTGAGGACTATTTCTGGAAAATGCCATTTAACCCACAGGCTGGAATAATTAACAGACTTTCTTACAATGTCTTTCCAACAATTAACTTCTTTGATTGAATGTTTAATTTTCCATATGAAGTTTGGAACTTTGCCTAATCATTTAAGAAGCTGGCTTTAGCTGTAAACGTAACACACAATGGACCTAACATCCCTGATTTTGGAGGAAAGAAACTGAGCTCAATTCATTTGGGTTCATTTGTTGAAAAGATTTCATTGTCACTGAAAGTTGATTACATGACAGGAGTAATTAATATTCAATAATCAGGTAGAGTTTTTATTTGCCAACTATTCATGTTGATTATGGAAGGTGGAATATCTATATCAGTGATAGACCAGATATTTTGAGCTATATTTTGAGGTAATTTTGACATCTTGTGAAACAAAATTCACCTCTAACCATTTCTTAGGCAATTTCCATATGAACTAAAATAGCGGAAAGAATCAGCAACTACTGAATTCTGCATGATGGCCGGGCTCACAAAATGCAGCATATTAAAGTGATATTCTCTGATGTGGATTGATCACTGCATTAACCGCGGATGATAGCTTGGCTTGCAGCTTAGTTTGACCAGCCATAAACCAAACTGGCTCCATATCCTCACCTGTATTATAGTACTGATCATTCATTATTCCATAACAAGCCCTTGGCAGATTTTGCATTTTCAATGATAATTAAATCATTTCCTGACTTAAGGCAGTCCAGTTAAAATCTAAAGATACTTCATTAATGGTCATTAATAATAATTATACTTTATTAAGTAATTAAAGGCAATGCATAATTTACATCAGAGAAACAAAACCAAACACTGATTTCATATTTTCAGAATTGGGAATGATGAACATTCCCACACACACAAAAACAGAATTTGCTGGAAAAACTCAGCAGGTGTGGCAGCATCTGTGGAGAGAAATCAGAGTTAATGTTTCGGATTGAGTGACCGTTCCTCAGAACTGACCCAAAGCATTAACTCTGATTTCTCTCCACAGATGCTGCCAGACCTGCCAAGCTTTTCCAGCAATTTCTGTTTTTATTTCTGATATACAGCATCCGCAGTTGTTTCAGCTTTTATGAATATTCCCAAATTATTTTGAGGCTTTTCCCAGTTCCCACTTGAGTCTTGATAGGGATACTCCCCCTTGATGCAGTCCTTCTGAGTCACATTTTTTCAAGATTTATCAGTCTCAGGAGGCCTCCTAAAATGACAGCAGATTGGATCAAGGGGTGACCTGCCTTCTGGAAGTAAGTAGCTATTGAATGTTGTGGCACCAATCACTGCAGACTTGTGGATGGAGTAGGGTGCTGTGCCAATGCTCCTTTTGATGCTAAGTGTACAGGTCTATCCATTAGCACTGGTAGAGGATAAACTACTGGCGAATGTTAACAAGAAGGAAGCACTTGTCTTACACAAGAAGCAGTATATTGTATGAAAGTAATAGATACAAGTTACAGTAACTAGGTAGGCACATTTACAAAAATATCAGGACCCAGAGATGATGAGTCTGTCTCCACCAAGGCCTCTTGCTAGACCATCTCTGCTCCATTGAGAGACTGTGTGGCATCATCAGATTGACAGAGCTCAATGTAGCTTCAACATTTATTAAGGTAATTGCACTGAAAGAGTTACTTATATAATAATTTATACAAATCTGAAATTAAGAGTCTATTGATGACCCTGAAACCATTGTCAATTATCAGAAAAGCGTCCCCTGGTTCATTAATGTACTTTTGGGAAGGAAACTGCCATCCTTACCTGGTCTGGCCGACATGTGACTCCAGACCCACAGCAATTCCTTCTGGTCAATAAAGGATAGGCAATAAATGCTGGCACTAAATCAGTGATGCTCACATCCCATAAATGAATAAAGCTCTTCCCAAGCCTTTTCCCCATTATTAAGTAAATAATTGCATTTATATTGACCACAACATCTACGCACACCCCTCCCAGACTCTAACTTCATAACCTAGAATATGCTTTGTCCTGATCTGGAGCTGGAAACACCCTATATCCATTTTGTTCAAGCAGATCTTCAATCTCAGTCTGCTGATTGGTCTGTGTTGAAGTGTGTATACTTTTTACTTCAACTTAGTGAGCAGGTTGGATATCTTTATTTGCTTTCTATGGATATCTTCCTGATGAACTTCACATTTTTGCATTTTCATTCATAGCATTACAGGACTGTCATTTAATTAGCATTATCCCTGTCACTGATGCTGGTAAGTTTCCTTTGGAAAATGAGGGACTGAAATCTTCCTCTTGAACTTGTGTCAGTTCTGTATTGTCCCATACACAGAATGGGGTCTTTAATCCTTGTGAGTGTTTGTCATAGAGGGGCTGTGGGCTGAGGACACAGTACGCCCTAACACACTGGCAACACTGCCCTACATCAAGAACATAACAGCACTGACAACGAGACTCCTAAGACCACTCGGAACCATGGTAGCACACAAGCCCACAGCTACTCTATGACAGACACTCACAAGGATTAAAGACCCCATTCCCACAAAATGCAGAATCAACATGGTTTACAAAATGCCATGCAACGACTGCCACAAGCATTACATCGGACAATCAGGATGGAAACTAGCCATCAGAATACATGAACATCAGCTAGCAGCAAAACGACACAATGAACTTTCCCTAATATCAGTACACTCAGACAAGGAAGGCCATCAGTTTAACTGGAACAATGTAACCATAGTAGTCCAAGCTAAACACAGAAACGCACAGGAATTCCTAGAGGCACAGTTCTCAACCCCTAATGCAATCAACAAACATATAGAATTGGACCCATATACAAACCCATACAGATCAAAACTAGAAATGACAGTACTCACCATAACGGACCGGGCAGTATAAATTCCAAGTGGAGTAGAACAACATCGCTTTATTGGAGGCCTCACTGATGATATCACCTAGCATGGTGACAAAACATCTGAATGGAAACAAGCCAGCTCGGCGAGCACGGCAACATCCTCGTAATGATTATGTATTTTAAACGTAAGAGCTGATTTGTGTTCAGCAGGATTCCATGAACAGTAAGAAAATCAATGACCAAAACGAAACAAAAATGATACATGTATCACCACCAGACAATGAGACAATACACACCCATTTTTCCTTTTGTAGTTCTCTTCTAGAACATAGAACATAGAACAGTACAGCACAGTACAGGCCCTTCGGCCCACGATGTTGTGCTGACCTATTATCCTATGAAGATCAAACTGCCCTGCATATTCTACATTGTACTATTGTCCATGTGCATATCCAAGAGTCGCTTAAATATCCCTAATGTATCTGACTCCACTACCACTGCTGGCAGCGCATTCCATGCACCCACCACTCTCTGAGTAAAGAACCTACCTCTGACATCTCCCTGTACCTTCCTCCAATCACCTTAAAATTATGCCCCCTTGTAATAGTCATTTCCGACCTGGGAAAGTCTCTGGCTATCCACTGTATCTATGCCTCTCATCATCTTGTACATCTCTATCAAGCCACTTCTCATCCTTCTTCGCTCCATAGTAAAAAGCCCTAGCTCCCTCAACCTTTCCTAATAAGACCTGCCCTCCAGTCCAGGAGCATCCTGGTAAATCTCCTCTGCACCCTCTCTAAAGCTTCCGCATCCTTCCTATAATGAGGCAACCAGAAGTGAATACAATATTCCAAGTGTGGTCTAACCAGGGTTTTATAGAGCTGCAGCATAACCTTGTGGCTCTTAAACTCAAATCCCCTGCCAATGAAAGCCAACACACTATAAGCCTTCTTAACAACCCTATCAACTTGGTTAGAACTTTGAGGGATCTATGGACGTGGACCACAAGATCCCTCTGTTCCTCCACACTGCCAAGAATCCTGCCATTAACTCTGTATTCTGCATTCAAATGCGACCTTCCAAAATGAATCACTTCACACTTTTCTGGGTTGAATTCCATCTGCCACTTCTTTGCCCAGCTCTGCGTCCTGTCAATGTCCCACTGCAACCTACAACAGCCCTCCACACTATCCACAACTCCACTAACCTTCGTCTCATTGGCAAACTTACTAACCCATCCTTCCACTTCCTCATCCAAGTCATTTATAAAGATCACAAACAGCAGAGATCCCAGAACAGATCCCTGCGGAACACCACCGGTCACCGAGTTCCAGGCTGAATACTTTCCGTCTACTAATACTACTTGATTTCAGCAGGCAGGATTGTTGAGTGCACAAGCCCGGGGGCAGCCAGAAAGTGAACTCATATACTCGGGCATTGGCTAAACCTGAAACATGACATGTGTAGTGTCTGCCACCCACCCTCCTCCTCTAACCAAAAAAAAAGACGATGTGGAGGGTCAGTAAGGTAAGCTTCCTTTTTTTTTTCTTTTTATTTCTTTGGCAATCTGGAGTAGAGGGAATGGAAGCTAGGGCAGTTGCATGCTCCTCTTGTAGGATGTGGGAGGTAAGGGTCACTGCTGTTGTCTCCTCTGACTTCACCTGCGAGAAGTGCACCCAATGCTAGCTCTTCACAGAATGCGTTAGGGAACTGGAGCTGGAGGTGGATGAACTCTGAATCATTTGGGAGGCAGAGGGGGTGATAGAGAGGAGTTATAGGGAGTTACAGGATAAAGGTAGCTGGATGACTATCAGGAAAAGGAAAGGGAATAGGCAGACAGTGCAGGGATCCCCTGTGGCCATTCCTCTCAATAATAAGTATATCATTTCGGATACTGTTGGGGGGGGCGGCGTGGCGACCAATTGGGGGAAGCCAAAGCAGCCAGGCGTCTGGCACTGAGCCTGGCCCTGTGGCTCAGAAGAGAATGGGGGAGAATAGGAGAGTGATAGAGATAGGAGATTCAATGGTTAGGGGAACAGACAGGAGATTCTGTGGTCCCGAGCAAGACTCCCAGATGGTATGTTGCCTCCCGGGTGCCATGGTCAGGGATGTCTCGGATCAAGTCTACAGGATTCTTAAGGGGGAGGGTGAGCAGCTAGAAGTTGTGATACACATCGGGGCTAATGACATAGCTAGGAAAAGGGATCAGGACCTGAAAGGGGAATACAGGGAACTAGGATGGAAGCTAAAAGGCAGGACGAGCAGAGTAGTAATCTCAGGATTGCTTCCAGTGCCACGGGCTAGTGAGGTCAGAAACAGAGAGCGAGTGCAACTGAACACGTGGCTACAGAGCTGGTGTAGGAGGGAGGGCTTCAGATATGAGGATCATCAGGATACCTCCTGGGGAAGGTGGGACCTGTACAAGAAGGAGGGGTTGCACCTGAACTGGAGGGGCACCAATATCCTGGGTGGGAGGTTTGCTGGAGCTCTTTGGGAGGGTTTAAACTAGTTTGGCATGGAGATGGAGCTACAGATCAGAGGATAGCGTAGCTGGTGTAAAGGCAGATACAGTGTGCAGAGAGTCTGTGAGGAAGTATAAACAGTTGATAGGGAAAAGTTGCAGTCAGTGTGATGGGTTGAAGTGTGTCTATTTTAATGCAAGAAGTGTCAGGAATAAAGGTGATGAACTTAGAGCATGGATCAGTACTTGGAGCTACGATGTTGTGGCCATTCCAGAGACTTGGATAACACAGGGGCAGGAATAGTTGTTGGATGTTCCAGGGATTAGATGTTTCAAAAGAAATAGGGAGGAAGGTAAAAGAGGTGGGGGAGTGACATTGCTAATCAGGGATGGTATCATAGCTGCAGAAAGGGAGGTCGTCGAGGAGGGTTTCTCTACTGAGTCAGTATGGGTGGAAGTCAGAAACAGGAAAGGAGCAGTCACTTTATTGGGAGTTTTCTACAGAACCCCCAATAGCAACAGAGACACTGAGGAACAGATCGGGAGGCAGATTGTGGAAAGGTGCAGAAGTAATAGGGCTGTTGTCATGGGTGACGAACTTCCCGAATATAGACTGGAACCTCCTAAGTGCAAACAGTTTGGATGGAGCAGATTTTGTCAGGTGTGTCCAGGAAGGATTTCTGACTCAATATGTAGATAGGCCTACTGGAGGGGAGGCCATATTGGATTTAGTGCTTGGCAACGCACCAGGCCAGATGTCAGCTCTCTTGGTGGGAGAGCATTTCGGTGATAGTGATCACAACTCCCTGACCTTTACTATAGTCATGGAGAGGGGTAGGAGCAGACGGTATGGGAAAGTATTTAATTGGGGGAGGGGGAATTACAATCCTATTGGGCAAGAACTGCGGAGCATAAATTGGGAACAAATGTTCTCAGGGAAATGGACGACAGAAATGTGGAGGTTGTTTAGGGAGCAGTTGCTGCAAGTACTGGATAGGTTTGTCCCACTGAGGCAAAGAAGGGATGGTAAGGTGAAGGAACCCTGGATGACAAGACATGTGGAACATCTAGTCAAGAGGAAGAAGGAAGCTTACTTAAGGTCGAGGAAGCAAGGTTCGGACAGGGCTCTAGAGGGTTACAAGGTAGCCAAGATGGAACTGAAGAATGGACTTAGGAGAGCTAGAAGGAGGTATGAAAAAACCTTGGCAGGTAGGATTAAGGAAAACCCCAAGGCTTTCTATACTTATGTGAGGAATGAGAGGATGGCCAGAGTGAGGGTAGGACTGATCAGGGATAGCGGAGGGAACTTGTGCGCGGAGTCGGAGGAGGTAGGGGAGGTCCTTAATGAATACTTTGCTTCAGTATTCACCAGTAAGACGGACCTTGACATTGGTGAGGACAGCATGAAACAGGCAGATAAGCTCGAACAGGTTGATGTTAGGAAGGAGAATGTGCTGGAAATTTTGAAAAACATGAGGATAGATAAGTCCCCTGGGCCAGATGGGATATACCCAGGGAATCGGTGAACAGTGCAGAAGAAGTTCAGCAAATGCTCACGCCTGAAAGAACATTGTGATTAACAAGTACCTACACAGAGGGAATATCTTAAGCTAGACGTATAGACACAGAAAGAACAGTTCTGAAGAAGGGTCACTGGAGCCAAAATATTAACTCTGCTTTCTCTCCACAGGTACTGCTGGACCTGCTGAGTTTTTCCAGTAATCTCTGATTGTGTTTTTAAGCCCCAGGAATACCTTGTTTTAAATGGGAAGAAATGAGGTAGTGATCAGCTCCTCATCACCCTGCTGCAAATGGTTTTGTAGAAAAGTTCGTTCAGACAATGAAACTTTCCTTACAGTTAACTCAAGATCAAGGGTCATTAGCAAAAACATGGAGCATATTTTTATTGACATGTCGGAACACAACCTACTCACTGACTCAAAGTTGTCCAGCATTGTTCATTGTAAAGTATCAGTTGTGCACAGCCTTTGAATTGTTGAAACCACCTTTGTCATAAGACTTTGTTGACAGAAAACAACAGAATCAGATTTTCCAATTAGTGAACAAGGCCAAATGCCATATTTTCCAAAAAAGTCAGGAAGTGTTGGTGAGGAATCACACCACAGTTGAGAATTGGCTACCAGCCATTATTGTAGCACAGACATGACCAGTGTCCTACAGCATACAGGCAAGGGATAGTGTAGTACAGAAGATACATACAGATCAGCTCTTGACAACCAGAACAAATGCATCATGGACAAGGTTAATTACAGAGCGCCAAACAACTGTGACAAAGAGAAACTTTGATATACCTGAGGACAGAACAGTAACTGAATCATAGAACCCCTAGTGTAGAAGCAGGCCCATTGAGTTCACACTGACCCCCTGAAGACCATCCCTCCCTGACCCAACCCATACCCTATCCTTGTAATCCTGCATTTCCCACATCTAACCCACCTAGCCTGCACATCTTTGGACTGTGGGAGGAAACAAGAGCACCTGGAGGAAACCCACGCCAACATGGGGAGAATGTGCAAACTCCACACACAGTTGCCAGAGGGTGGAATCGAACCCAGGTCGCTGGCGCTGAGGCAGCAGTTTTAACCACTGAGCCACCGTGCTGAGACGGAGCATCTGAGGAAGACAGTACCTTCGTGGAGACTACCACAATATTGTTCAAACCTCCAAACATTGTTGTCATGTCAGGAAATGACAACAACAGATGATACTCCTAGTATACCTGTAGCATCAGAAGTTAAAGTCAATAAGAAAAGACATAGGCCTGAGGTGTGCTGAGAGTTACACAAGAATTGATGTCCTCTGGATTGTCTTACCCACTGACTGTTGTATATATAAAATTGTAAATATCAGGAATGTTTTCATTTCAGGAACCTCTGATGTAAAGGGGGAGGGATGCTGTGTGTTTGGTAAGTATAGTGAATTGTCACTTTCAGAGTTCAATCACATAACATAATGATGACATCACCAATCATTCTGAGAGCACAAACTGCTCTCTCTCTAATAAAAACCAAAAGAATTGCGGATGCTGTAAATCAGGAACAAAAACAAAAGTTGCTGGAAAAGCTCAGCAGGTCTGGCAGCATCTGTGAAGGAGAAAACAGAGTTAATGTTTCGGGTCCGGTGACCCTTCCTCAGAACCAGAATAAAGAAGAGACGTTAAATGTAGCTAAGCAGTCTGATTGATATTCTATTCATGATGCTGACTGTGTAGTTCACATGTGTTCAAGTTCTGCGTGAATTATGATCTAGCTTGAAGTGGGACATAAATCATTCTTCATGACATATTCACTTTGTGTGCACTATCACATTATCATTAATTGTTTTTCTAAACACATTTACCGAAAGTTATTCATTCTCATTAAGGCCTGGAAGGTTGCTGGTACTTCACAAGATATGTTTGGGTGAAGAAAGCCCTTCAGCTTTTTGATCTGCTACCCTCCAATCTCCTGACTGCATGGTCCAGCTGTTTATTTAATGAGTCTAGTATCCTAGCATCTTCCCCTTCCTGACATCCATTTTAGATGGTATTCATTTTCTGTGAATGTCCTAGCATCCGGTCTAAACTTATAGTTCGAAATCCTGAATGAGTGGGCTCCTCAACAGTTCTCTTCAGCTAAGTGGAGTCTCTTGATTGAAATTCTGAGAACTATTGTCTTTGACGTGTAATCTAAGTTAGTCTCATTAAAGGCACAAAATAAATTGCCACACCATGTCAGAAATGACATTTGAAAAACTGCTACCAAAGAGCTTTCCTGCTGTAAAAGCCACAGTTTGCTGCCTTGGCCCCAAATGTTCTGGGGCTTGATTAATCTGACTTGTCTTTTCTAAAATTCTCCTTCACTCCTGTGCAATAATTATGCTATGACACATTATCATTGATTGGATATATTCAGCTAGACTTTAGCTATCCCAATATTTTGCTGCATTGTAATGTTATTGCTATAACTGACCATTATTGTTACATTACATATATATAAATACTTTCTAAGTATTGGATTTTTTTGCTGCTTTGCTGTTGCACTGTTGTTAAATAATTGCCTTATATAATTGTGAAACCATTATTGCTGTAATTCTGTTAATTTTGCATTATTGCTGTGCGCTATTGCTATCCATCTTTGCAATTTGTCTCTCATTTGGTATTTCCTTTTATGCATAGTTTTGCTTTAGACTCTCCTCCCCTCCAGCATTTCCCTAAAATTCAAAATAAAGAGAAAAAAAATGTTTCCATTTCCTAAATCTAATCTCATCATTTTGTCAATTCCCCCTTATCCAGAGGCATTTGGCAATTAGCAACTTAAACTAAACACAAACAGCAAGACTATTAAGGTAATGAAATCTCGGTAAATTGAAAAATTGCCCAAAAATAAAGGCTACATTCAGTTTGCAATGAGTGAGCTTTATATATTCATCTTTAGTATTTATTCAAATATTACACCTTATGATATTTCTGCCCCAGTGGCATCACTTAGTATGCTCTAGGATTACACTAAAATATTCTATTCCCCAGGCGGATATGAATTGTGCAGAGTATTGTGACTCTGTATCCTGAAAAATAAACCTGGTCACTTTATGCTTGAATTTGGACATCAATGCGAATGCAAGGTCTTAAGAGGGGAACTGTAAGCATGGTCTGTGTTAAACATCAAATCAGAGATTCCTGGACAAAGGAAGATCATTCAGCTCATTGTTCCCAGATATAAAATGAACATCAGGTTACACGGCACTTAGAATCTTAATATTATTGCCCAGAGTCAACTGAAGGATGAAAGCTGTGCTTGACAAATCAGGTAAGAGGTTTTTCTGTAAAACTGCAGATGCTGGAGATCTGAAACAAACACAGAGAATACTGGTGAAACTCGGCAAGTCTGGCAGCAACTGTGGAGAGAGAAACAGAGTTAAGGTTTTGAGTACAATATGAACCTCCTTCGGAAGACGCGTTTGAGGTTGTAATTAACTGAATGTATAAGGGCAAGTGGATGTTTTGCATTGGGATTTTTCCAGTTTGACAAGGTGCTGCACAGGGGCTCATGGGATTGGTAGAAACTCTGAGCAGTGTCTGAGGATAAGGCAAGAGGCAGAAAAGTGATCACCAATAAGTAAGTTATTTTTGGGTTGGTAAGCTATAACCAGTTGGACCAAAGATCAGTGCCTGATCCTTAGCTACTGACTATTGTCATCAATGACACAGATTAGATTACACCAAATAGAGTGTTTCCAAATGTGCTGATGATGTAGAAGTCAGTAGGGAAAGTAAACCATGTAGATGACACGAGAGGCTGCAAAGAGATACAGACAAAGTAAGTGATTGGTAAACACATGATAGATGGCATACAGTATGATGTGGTCAAGTGTGAAGTTATACACTTTGGTTAGAAAAACAAAAAGCAGAATATTTTTTAAATAGAAAGCAACTGGAGAACATATTAGGAAGGAGCTAGGTGCGTTGTACATAAATCACTGAAAGTTAACACAAATTACAGCAAACTATTAGGAGAGCAAATGCAATGTTAACCTTTATTATAAAGAAAAATGAGTATAAGAGTAAAGGTGTTCTCTGCAGTTATACAGCATTTTGTTGAGAGCGCACCTCGAGCCCAGTGCGCAGTTTTGGTCTTCAGACCCACATTGATTACAGTTGCCTTAGAAGGAGTGTGACGGATGTTCACTAGACTGATAACTGGATGAGGAGAATGGTCTATAAGAAAGACAGAATAGACTGAATTTATATCTCCCAGAATTTAGAAGAATGAGGGGATTGAAACAAAAGCATTCTTCAAGGACTTGACAGGTGATGATGGAATGATGTTATTCCTGGCTGAAGAGTCTAAAACTAGAGGACAGACTATCAGAATAAAGAGACTGCCACATAAGACTGAGATAAGAAGAGTTTTTGACTCAAAAGGTTACACTGACACACATGGGACATTTAGAAAAGAATGGTCAAATTGAAGAGAGCCAACTTGGATTGATGAGAGGGAGATCATGTTTGGCAAACTTGGAGGATTTTGAGGATGTTACTTGTAGCACAGACAAAAGAGAAGCAGTGGATTTGGTGTCTGGATTTTCAAAAGGCTTTTTTGATAGTGCCTCAGACAGGAGATAGGGAAATAAAATTAGACCATAAGGGATTGAGGAGAATGTGTAAAAATGGATTGAGATTAGCTAACACATAGAAAGCAGAGAATCGGAATAAATAGTTCATTTGTAGGATGGCAGACTGTTAATAGTGGGATACTGCAAGGGTCAGTGCTAAATCCACAACTGTTCACAATCTGTATCAATGATTTAGATGTGGGAACCATCTGTAATATTTCCAAATGTACTGATGACAGTGAAGTGGTTGGAACATGGGTGAGGAGGATGCAAGGAGGTTTCAAGGGAACTTCAAGAAGGCTGAGTGAATGGACAAGGTCATGGCAGATGGAATATAATGTGAACATATAGGAAATTTTTCATGTTGGATGAAAAAGCAGAAAGACAGATTATTTCCTAACTGGTGAGAGTTTGGGAAGTGTGGGTGTCCTAAAGGATTTAAGGGTGATTGATCGTAAGCTACTAAAAGCTAGCATGCGGGTGCACGCAGTGCTTGGGGTGCAAACGGGTTCTGTTCTGGAGTCTATTGGCAAGTCAATTTGTACAGAAATTGGAACACAATGCAGGACAATGTAAAAGAGCCACTCAAACACAGGAAATTTTTGTACATCAGAACTTTAAAATTACACCCTTGCATGGGATTGTGTTTGTATTTACAGGCGTTTGTAAAACAGGGACCCCTCTAGAACAATCAATAAAGAAGGCAAACAGGATATAGCAATTATCACAAGGGGATTTGAGTACAGGAGTAAAGGTGTACACAAACTTGCTGAGATTGCACCTGGAATACTTGCCATGGAAGCTGTACAAGTCAGAAAAAGCAGGCTGATTTCTAGGATGGTGAGATTATCTAAACAGAAGAGATTGAACAAACTGGGTCTGCATTCTCTGGAATAATGAATAGTGAGGAGTGATCTCATTGAAACTTACAACATTCTGACAGGGTGTGATGGGGTGGTGGAGTAGCTTACTGGTGAGTGTAGAACCATAGAATCCAATCCCAGGATAATGGGCAGGCTATTTAGGACTGAGCTGAGGAGGAATTTCTTCACTTGAAGGTGGTGAATCTTTTGAATTCTCTACACTGGAGGCTTAATCATTGATGTCATTAGATTTCGGAATACGAATGACATAAGAGAAATGGAGACAGTGCAAGAATGTGATATTGAGGAAAATGATCAATAATAATCTAAATAAATGGCAGAGCGTGGTCCATAAAGGGCTGAATGGCCTACTCTTGTTCCTGTGTTCTATGAAATTTTCTAGCCCAGAGCTCAGCCAAAAGATTATTTGAGGCAGATGCTGATAGAGTTTGGGATATTAAGGGTATCAAATGATACTGGGAGGTGAAATAAAAGATGGACCATGGTCTTAGTAAAAATTGGAGTACATTTGAAGGGCCAAATGGCCAGTTCCTGTTTTCTTCTGCTATATCTGCAACAGCACTATTTCTTCATTAAAGACATTTATTGTCATCATGGTGCAATTCTGTTCCATCATACCTTTTAAACTTTTTTCCTGCACAGACTGTTCAAACTCAGGTCTATCGACACCTTTTTTGCAAAAGGAAGCAAAGTTAATATTTTTAACTGAATGATTTACACGAAGATATCTTTACACATCAGGACTACCTGATATTCAAATTTGTGAAGGTACATGACTTACTGTTTCTCATTGCTCCTTCCTTCTAATGTTGCGTCTCTAAGTTCCACTCTCCAAGGGATGTCTCCTTTTTCAAAAAGGGAAGGAGTCAAAAACAGGAAACAACAGGTCAGTTAGCTTAACATTTATACAGGGAACATTAGAAATTATTAAAGACATTATACCAGGGCCCATGGATAAGGTCAAGGTAATTAGGAGGAGCCAACATGGTTTTGTCAAAGTGAAATCACGTTTATTTATTGGAATTCTTGAAAGACGTAACTTGTGCAGGAGATAAAGGGGAATCAATGGATGGATTGTATTTAGATTTCCAGAAGGTATTTGATAAGGTGCCACATCGAAGATTATTACTGAAAATAGAAGTTCATGGTGTAGGGGGTTGACAGAATAAAAAGAAGTGCATTATTTAAATGGTGAGAGATTGCAGAGATCTGAGCTGCAGAGGGATCTGGGAGTTTTGGAGCATGAATCACAGCAGGTTAGTCTGCAGGTACAGCAAGTAATCAGGAAAGCTCATAGAATGTTATGGTTTCTTGAGAGGAAAATTGAATACGAGAACAGAGAGGCTATGCTTCAGTTATGCAGGGCATTGATGAGACTGCATCTGGAGTAGCGTGTACAGAACTGGTCACTGTACTTACAGAAAGATGTTAATATGTTGGAAGCAATTCAGAGAAGGTTTACTAGACTAATCCCTGGAATGAGAGAAGTGCCTTGTGAGGAAAGGCTAGATGGGCTCAGCCAGAGATTAGAAGAGTCAGAGGTGACTTCATTGAAACATAAGATCCTGAGGGGGCTTGACCGGGTGGATGTTGAAAGGATGTTTCCTCTTGTGGGAGAATCTAAGTCAGATGAAGAAATATTTTCCTCCGAGGGTTGTAAGTCATTGGAATCCCCTTCTTCAAAGGCATGGAATGCAGAATCTTTAAATATTTTAAGGCACAGTAGATAAATTTCTTGATGACCATGGGGATGAAAGTTTATCGGGGATATGTGGGAATGTAGAGTTGAAGTTAAAAGCAGGTCAGGCATGAACTTATTGGATGGCCAAGTGGTCCCCTCTTGTGCCTTGTTCACATGTTAGTATGCAGCAATAACAAAATAAGATGCTTCACAATCTGTCTGCATGGTCTCATCAATCAGTTACTGAATCTTACTGCAGGAGGTAATGGCTACAGAAATAACATTCCCTCAGGTAGAAAGCTCAGCATCTCCTTCATTGGAATTCATGGTTAGGACTTTAGCCATTCCTTACTATGAAGAGGCTACATCATCTAACCGAGGACACAGAAGGAAATCATTCGTAAAGAGATATATTTGGAGCGATGGTGAGTGGAGCTCATCGATACGGAGAAGGAGCACAGTAAGAAAGAACAAAGCTCTGGAGAACTCTTGAGTTAATGGAATGAGTTAGAAAATAAGCCAACAACTACAGAATAAACAAAAACCATTTGAAGGGAAACAAGCCACTAGAGCAGACCCTGTAATTCCAGCTTTATTAGCAGCATGTACAAACCAAGTCTGTTAAGAGATCTTGGGGTATGAAAGGAATGACAAAACTGTTGATAAGAAGAGTTTCAGGGGTGGTCCTTGGCAGAATGATTCTCAAGTATTCATAAACTGGAGGTATACTTTAATCTTTATTACACTCCTCAGTCACCCAACTCCTGGCTTCCCACTCCTTCAGATCATATGAACGGGTGGAATAGGAACAGAAACTGACTATTCCGCCCCTCATGCCCACTCCGCCATTAAATAAGATCATGGCTGATCTGTTTGTGTTTCAAATTCCACATTCCCTTGCATTCCGAATGGCTCTGATTTGTTACCCCCCACCTCTGCCTTAGGAATACTTGCTGATTTTACCTTCACCATCCCCGGGGCAGAGAGTTCCAAAATTATACAGAGATAGTAGGAACTGCAGACGCTGGAGAATCTGAGATAACAAGGTGTAGAACTGGATGAACACAACAGGCCAAGCAGCATCAGAGGAGCAGGAAAGCTGACGTGATAGATATAGGACAGATGTCAGAGGTAGGTTCTTTACTCAGAGAGTAGTAAGGGCGTGGAATGCCCTGCCTGCAAAAATAGTAGACTCGCCAACTTTAAGGGCATTTAAATGGTCATTGGATAAACATATGGATGATAATGGAATAGTTTAGGTTAGATGGGCTTCAGATTGGTTTCACAGGTCGGCGCAACATCGAGGGCCGAAGGGCCTGTACTGCGCTGTAATGTTCTATGTTCTATGTTCTATGTAGACCCTTCTTCTGAAATCATTCAGATTTCTGAAGAAGGGTCTAGGCCCGAAGCGTTGGCTTTCCTGCTTCTCTGATGCTGCTTGGCCTGCTGTGTTCATCCAGCTCTACACCTTGTTGTCTCCAAAATTACACAACCTTTTTTAAAGTAAAAATGAAGAAAACCTAAAAGAATTCAGAAAGAGATGGCATCCAAATTCTCATTACAAGGAAGCTTTAATCAGAGAGAGGGATCAGGTTAAACACAGAATTGGACATTTTTGGATTCAGTTTTCAAGATATAGACCAGTTCACAATTGAATATCAAGTCAGATCAGAACAAATCAATACATTCTATACAACTGGAAATATTGTTGTTGATTTTAACTGCTCAACAAGGAGTTAATGAAAATTAAGGAATCAAACAAACATAAAGTTTTAAAAGCTTTTGATAACAACTTGTCTCTACTTGGAAGTAAATATTCAAGACAATAATGTCTCCAGTTAAGGAGTGTTGGCTGTAAATTCACATAAATATATTTGTAACAGTTATACATCAAAATTTAACACATTGCTCCTAAAGATAAAATAGACATTCAAACAAATATTTCAAGACGATTATAGTCAGTCTAATTCCATTGTAAATTGATGAATGTTTATCTCAACTGCAGGGTGGTGAAGGTGTTTGGCACACTTGCCTTCATTGGGCAGTGCACTGAGGATAGGAGTTGGGACATCATGTTCTGGCTGTACAGGACATTAGTGAGGCTGTTTGTAGAAAACTGCATACAATGTTGGTCATCCTACTATAGAAAGGAGGTTGTTAAACTCGAAAGGATACAGAAAGGATTTACAAGGATGTTGCTGGGACTGGAGTGTTTGAACTATAGGGAAAGGCTGGGACCTTCTTCCTTGGAGCTTCAGAGGTTGAGGAGGTAACCCTACAGATGTCTATAAAATCATGAGGGGCATGGATACGGTGAATAGCCAAGGTCTTTTTCCTAGGGTAGGGAGTCCAAAACTAGAAGGCATATATTTCAGGTAACAGGGAAAAGGCTTAAAAAGGACTTGAGGGGCAATTCTTCACACTGAGGTGGTGCGTGTATGGAATGAGCTATCAGGGAAGTGGTGGAGGCTGGTGCAATTACAACATTTTAAAGGCACCTGGATGTGTACATGAATAGAAAGGTTATAGAGGGATATGGGCCAAATGCTGGCAAATGGGACTAGATTAGTTTAGATTTTTGGTCCGCATGGATAAGTTGGACCGAAAGGTGTTTCCCTGCTGTATGAATATGGTTTTCAGAAAAATGTTTCTCCTCATCTCTTTCCTGAAAGAAAGACTCCTAAATTTAAAGAAAAAAGTGCCCCCTAGTTCTGGACTGACCCACAAGAGGAAACATCATTCCCAAGTCCACCTCGTCAAGACCATTTGAGATCTGACACACTTCAATCAAATCGCTCCCTCACTCTTCTGAACTCCAGTAGATACAAGCCCAGTCTGTCCAACCTTTCCTCATTAGACAACCCATTCATTCCAAGTATCAATCCAGTAAACCTCCTCTGAACCACCTCCAAAACATTTACATCCTTCTTTAAATAAGGAGACCAAAACCACCCACAGTATTTGAGATGTGGTCTCACCAATGCTCTGTATAACTGAAGCATGACATCATTATTACAAGAGGAATTAAACATAAAAAGAAGGAACAGCCTACCATTAGCGTTCCTGATTACTTGCTGTACCCGTACACTAACGTTTTGTGACATGTACACTAACCCGTACCTGTACACTGATGTCTTGTGACGTATGCAGCTGAACACCTAGATCCCTCTGCAACTTGGAATGTTTGTTCAGTTCAATCACCATTTCCTTATTATCCACTAACTCCCCATTCTCACTCACTAAAAGACCAACACTCACTTCACCTACTCCTTTTCCTGTTTAAATATTTGCACAAATCCTAGCTATCTGCTTTACATTTGTAACTGGCTCATTTCAGATTCTAATTTGCTGATTAACAATGAACCAAACGAATTTTTAATGTAAAGTGGTATGGTTTCATACCTTAGTTGAACATTTGTACAAACACAGAATGAGAAGTGATCGAATTAGGAGAAAACTTCTGATTTTTGGAAATTCATCTACCATTTGCATTACCAATATCTTCTTCCTTTCATACTTCATAAAAGATGTGAATAATTTCAGATGAAAACTCCTCACAACAGAATTATCTGAAATTTCTCCTTGACCCTGGGAGCATTCATGTGAAAACTCCACCTCTATTATTCTCACATGTAGCACCCATTGTTCAGGCCTGACTGCTCATATTGTATACAGGACAATTAAACACAGACGTAGTATTCTATGGTATTCAATCAGCCAGGCGTTTTGTTTAGAGTCTGCTTCACTAATCTTTAAATCAGAGAAAGAAATTCTCATCTCATGTGCTCAAGCAGATTTATGCTGATCAATTCACCCTACGCCCTTTCTGACTGGTGGACCCTGCAATCTATTGGCTCCTTGCAGTTTAAATGCCTAAATTCTCAATTAACTCCATTTGCATATATTCTCAGTGGAGTAGGCTGTCCATTTTCTGATACATGCCATGCATTTGTGCAAGGAAACATTTATAGTTGGCCAGCTTCAACATTATTTGTCATTTTACTCAGCGAGTGGCAGGCCACTTGGAAGCTCAGAGGAACAGAGGGATCTTGGAGTGCCTGTCCACAGATCCCTGAAAGTGGCAGGGCAGGTTAATAGGGTGGGTAAGGAGGCATATGGGACACTTGCTTTTATTAGTCACGGCTGAGATTATAAGAGCAGTGAGGACATATTGGAGCTGTACAGAATTTTGCTAAGGCCACAGCTGGAATACCATGTACAGTTCTAGTCACCACACTATAGGAAGGATGAGATTGCACTGGAGGGAGTGCAGAGGAGATTCACCGGAATGTCACCTGGAATGGAGCAGTTTAACTATGAAGGGAGGCTATATATAAAAAACAAACCGTGGACTGAGTGTAACATGGATCTTGCAACTACTCCTGAGTTGCAGGCTTTCTTGTAGAGTTCTAATGGATATTATATATCAGACGCAGAATTTTTTTAATCTTGAATCATTTTTTGGAACTTTTATATTCCAAGAAAAATGCTAAAGAAAACAAAGAAGGAGAGTTTTTTTTTTCCAAACAGTTTGTGTGGGAGAGGTTTCCTCATGTTTGTTGAGTGTCAATCTAGAGAGAGACTTTTTTTTTTGAAACTTTGTACTTCAAATAAAAAAATTGACACAAAAAAGAAAATGTGAAGGGGAGATTGGTTCACATACAGAGCTTGTGGAAAGGCTTACAGGTGGATAGGTCTGGAGAGAGATTTTTTTATATCTGGAGATTGAAAGCTAACAGTTGGAGGACTTGAGGAGGCGGCATTTTTTTGATTGATTCAGTTAAATGCTTGACTTTTTAAAAATATTTATATGTTTAAATTTTTTATCATCTTTTGCATGATTAAGATTAAATCTGTGGGTAAGGAAGGGTAGTTATATGTAACCTCATTCAAGATACACTGTGTATGATGACTAGTGATTTAGAGAAGTGATTACACAGCAGGATCAGTCAGATGGATGGGTGACTGTCAGGAAAGGCAAGAAGGTAGGTCAGAAGTCTCCTGTGGCTATTCCTCTCTCAAACAGATATTCGTTTTGGGTACTGTTGAAGGGGATAGTTTATCAGCGGAAAATAGAAATGGCAGTCAGAGCTTGGGTACGAAGAATGAATATTTCCTTATGCAGGGTTTGTCAAAATTTAAAAGCAATAATTTAGAAGGAATAATTATCAGGTGCACATACAGGAGATTCTGCAGCAGTGAGTGCAAATCTAGGATAGTATGTTGCTTTCATGGTGCCAGCATTAAGGACATCTCAAAACATTTGAAGCATATTGTCAAAGGGGAAAGTGAGAAGCCAGAAGTTGTTGTACACATTGGTAAGAACAACATAGTTAGGGAAAGGGTTAAGTCTTTGCAGAGTCAGTAAAAAGATTAGGTAAGAAGTTGTAAAAAAAAAGCAGAGTCTCAAAAGTGGTTTACTCCCAGGGCCAATGAGGGAATGAATAAAAGGATAGGGCAGATAAATCAATGGTTGAAGAGATGGTGCAATGTGCAGGGATTCAGATTCTTGGATCACTGAGATCTCTTCTAGAAAGGACCTGTTCAAAAGGGATGGACTTCACCCAAACTGGAAAAGGGACCAATATCCTGGCCGGGAGATTTGGTAGTTCTATTTCAGGAGTCTTTATACAATAGAAAGGGGGCATGGCGGAATTCCCGAGTAGCAGTCAAAATAGGATGATAGATGAGGATGGTTCTGCATCAGAAAAGTGCAAGTTAATTAGAAAAGACAGAGAAGAGCAATAAGATAGGATAAGTGATTAAAGTGAAATTAGGGGAATTTGATGATACTTTAGTCTAGTGATCGTAATTGTGCTGTTAACATCAGCCGGTGCAGGTTGTGGTCATAAACTACCTTTGTCTCAACACACAACTGCAACATTTGCAGCTTTGCAAACAGTTCCAGGTACATTCTCAATCATCTGAACAATGTGCTGCTGGAACAAGCCTGGGTTTACTGAGACCCCCAAATGGTAACCACCGGAAACAATACTATTCAAATGGTGACCTATGTGTCATGAGCTCCTGGGATTCTTCTACATAATGGACAGACTAGAAGACATGCTTTGTGTCTCAAAACAAAAAAAAAACTGCAGATGCTGGAAACCAGAAACAAACACAGAAATTGCTGGAGAAACTCAGCACGTTTGGCAGCATCTGTGGAGTGAAGGCAGGGTTAACATTTCAGTCCAGTGATCCTTCTTCGTATCTTGTTTCGAAAAGAATCTTGCTCCAGAAAATTTATGATTTAATTCTTCTGGAGTCAGTATTTGATATGTGCACTAAGTGAAAGATCGAGGCATCTTGGATCTAACCATTCCCCAATGATGGCATCTTTGTACAGACTGGTGGAGCTTCCCGGATCTGTGAGCTATACCATTTCATTCTATCTCATTCAGTTCCACTCGAGGCTTCTGCACAGGAATGCTGCATTTTTTAAAATAAAAAGCGGGTTCTGTCATTTCTTCATGCTGGACTATAATCCAGACACGAACAAGCTTTATTTTGTGTATAAACAGTGCCTTGAACTATTTCTGACTCCACGTGATTGTGCAGACAGTTAGACAGCGTGAAACTCCCATGTGGTTTTACTGGAAGAAGAATTGTAACCTGTTGGTTTCATTCTTTAGATCAACATCCAAGGATATCTTTGGGACATTTTATCTAAAATCCAAAGACCCCAATTTCAGGCTAAACATGTGCAAGGTGATACATGGTAAAGACAGACATAGTTAACATTCAAAGTGCTTGTGAATGCACCCTGGTGTTTATATGGCTGCAGGAACACTAGTGGTTTAAACAGCTGGCTCTTGTATTAAGCGTCGATGAGCTCTGTCCATAATTCCTCGGATCATGCTGCTTCACAAATTAAAGTTTAATGATAAATAGGTAGTTAAATTGTTCAGGCATTGTGTTTTGCATCTACAAAGTAGAGGCCTTCATGTCATTGTTCTTTTATATTTCCACCGGATGCTTTGTGCTGGTGGTCTTATGAACTAATAAACTGCTCCATGTATCTGAACATGACTGAAAATATGCTTTCAGAATCTGATCATTTGAAAAGTAATGGATTTTTTCCCCTCAGGGTTTGATGTAAATACACTTCCCCAGACTGAGCTACACAGATAAGGATGCAGCTAGGTTTTCTCCTGAAATGTAGCTGATTCAGCAGTTTCAGGGAGCTCACTACCCAGCTATCCCAGGAGGAAGTTGCAGGCTGATGCTAACCCCGAGGTGAACTGCCCCTCAGCTTGCCGTTGTGTTCTGTCTTACCATCAGAATACTTTTAAGTGATTTGTTCATGATATCATCACACATGATCTGAGGCTATGAACGCCTCATTTCCCATCTTCACTCTGATCACTTGAAGCATTTCATACTGGCAAAAGAATGTTTTTCTCCTGTTTTATCTTTCAATACTGTGCACCTAATTTCCTTATGTCAGGAGGGATAACAGCCATTATCATATCAGATAAAGATTCCCTGCTGGTGGCAAAACCAATATCATAAATAAAAAAGAATCCAAGGAGGTTGGTGATGTTTGGAAAGCTAATTGAAGAACAACCTGCCAACAACCCTGGCCGTCAATGAGATCAGATAACCAGCAGAATCTGCTCAGAAAACAGACAGCTCTACAGCTTTCCTGCTCCTCTGATGCTGCTTGGCCTGTTGTGTTCATTCAGCTCTACACCTTATTATCTCAGATTCTCCAGCATCTGCAGTTCCTACTATCTCTACAGATTGGTAGATAGACCATGGACCAGCAAGAAAACAAGTGTCCTTTTGATTAGAATGCATGATTTCTTTCAAGGTAAATTTCCAAAATTTTCTAAACCAAACAATCAAATAAATTGCCACAGTCCACATCTGAGCAGAGACAGTGAATTACAGCGAGCCGGAAGCTGAGGCTGCTTTGTTACTCTTATTTCACAATCAGGAACAATCTCTCTCAGAAGATACAGGTTCCAGACGCTGCTCTTAGAGAATGAGATCTTAGATTTCACCAACACCTGTCATGGACATGCAGCTTCATGGTACAATCCAATGTTTTAAGGCTGTTGTACGATTAGCAGAATTCTCATGATGGATTGGATATCCATCTTAACTGAATTACAATTATTCAGACAATATATTCAGATTCAGTTTAATACATCAAGTGATAGATGAGCCTGAGAAGAGAGTTACAAAAATCTTGCTTGCCATTGGCTATTACAGAAACACAGAATTGCTATGGAGCAGCAGGAGGCCATTTAGCCCTTTGTATCTGCACCGTCTCTCTCAGCATTTTAACTGAATGCCAATCTCCTGCCTTTTCCCTATAACCTTGAATATTATTTCTATTTAAATAAGCATCAGTGCCTTCTTGGAAGCCTCAATTGAACCTGTCTCTCCCACATTTCCAGGCAGTGCATTGCAAACCAGATCATGCACAGAATGGAAATGTTTCTTCACTGTTTTCATTTGCTTCTTTCATAAATCAGTTTAAACTTGGGCTCTCTGGTTCTTGATCCTTTTATGGGACAACTTTCTCCCATTCAATCTACTGTGTATAAACTCTTCATTATTTAGAAACTTCTATTACAGCTTCCATAGTCTTTCTCTCCAACGAAACCTCACTTCCATTCTATCCAATCCAATGACATCCTTCCCAGAACTTACACAGTACCCTATAATCATTGGCTTATACAAGTTCAACAACTCCTCCCCATTCTTGTTTTCTAGGAGAGGCTTTGCATAATCAACATGTCTAGTCCTTCTGTGGTTGATTAGAAAGATTCAGAAAAGATCTGGAAAATTCTCAAAGTCCAGCTCAAGATAAGTATCTAACATCAGGATTGACAGACTCCACCTCATATCATACAGACTCAGACTCACGTAGTTTATTGGCAATTTACTGGAGGATGTTGCAAAGGGTCATGGGAGTGACTCTTCTGAACAGGAACAATTAAAGAGGCTCCGAGTTAATTATCACCTCAACACTAATGGAAATTTGCAGGAAGGATCTTCTGGGCAAAGGAAAGGGCTATACCACTGAGGCATTACTTGAGGATGGAGACAAGTCTGAAGCCACAGGGCATGGCCAAATACAATTACACACTTTAGGTGCAACCAACACTAATGATACTGTCAGCAAAGTGCATCAAATCAATGGCATCTGGAACAGACCTGATTTATCTCAAGTACCCAAGAGCTGTTGTTTTCTGGATATCTGTAGAACACATTGCAAAGGTCATTGGGCATGTGCAAGCCAGACCCAGAGCTAAACACAGGCGACCTCAAGACAATACAACACCACAATATGGGCAGCAAGAACAGTGTTAAGAAGATATTCAAACACATCGAGGAGGTTGATCTCACACACCACGTTGATGGTATCAGGTGATCAGAAGCTTTTGCAGCCATTGTTACCAAGTATCCTGAAACACAGAAGAATCCACATTAAAAACTAAAATGAAGACAGGAGCTCATGCCAACAAGTTATCACAACACATCTTGAAAGATGTGCCTCAGCAAGACCCCATGAGGCCCAGCTCTCACGAATTTCTCTGTTGGATTCCATGAGAAACATGTCTTCGATGAAATGACACTGAACCTCTTAAGTGTTGTACAAGTCTGATCAATGATGATATGTTTGCTATATTTGAATATGCATTTACATGTAAGAATTTCCTGATATGTCATAAAGAACTCCATCCTGCATCTAGGTACATGTTTGAAATGGAACAGTCACATTGGGCTCCCTTTCCTTGATGTTATACCTTGTGAAATCAGCCAGGGCTTCTGTACTGCTGTTTCCTGTAAGTCTACCTTCACTGGTCAGTGCACACATTGGGATTCCTATCATTCCACGCACTATAACATTGACTGTATCAGTAACCTCAGAAACAGGGCCGGAGATATTTGTTCTCCGTGGAATAAGCTTGATGCTGAAACGGAGCACACCAAAGCCACACTGCAGGGTGATGGTTCCCCAATCAGATCATTCCTTACTGTAACATCACACAAACTCACAAAAGACTCTGAAGGCATTAACCCTTGGTGATAAAAAACGTCCAATCTACCTCAGAACACCTTGCCGGGTAAATATATGAGGCACAGGTGAAGCTGCTGCTATATGAGTGGTGTTCCCATTAATAAGATTCTACAATTGAGTCATAAAGATTTTCTGTTTATCACAAATGACTAATGTGGATATGAATTTCAATGCTAGTGTGATGCCATGTTGTAGACTGGTGGCTCATATAAAACAACATATCCTTTTGGTTGTCCACAACAAACAAGGTATGGCTGTACTCAGTCAGCCTGCATTTGTAAAATTCACAGCACAATGTCCAACGTTAGAGGTGATGCTGAAATTTGTTGTCGATTGCAAGATAATCTTGAAGGTGCAATGAATTCCACAAACAGAAATGTGAGATTGTCAGTCAGGCTCATAGTATGGCACACTTGCGTGTATTGGAAGCCACATATATGAATAGACAGGGCCCTGGTCTATGGTAGAACACCACTGACATTCAGTAACAGCAGTGTGTACTATCTACAAGATGCACTGCAGGAATTCACCAAAGATCCTCAAACAGCACTTTCCAAACACATGATCACTTCCATCTAGAAGGACAAGGGCAGCAGATATGTGGGAACACACAACCTTCAAGTTCCCCTCCAAGTTATTAACTGTCCTGACTTGGAAATATATCGCCGTTCCTTCACTGTCACTGGGTCCATGTCATGGAATTCCCTCCCTGATGGCAGGTTGACTGCAGCGGTTCAATAAGGCAGCTCACCACCACCTTCAAGAGCAACTAGGGACCGGCAATAAATACTGGCCCAGCCAGTGACACCCACACCCCACAAAATAAAAAGGAACATTTATACACACTACACCAGTTTAAACTCAACAAAATAGATGGCAGCCATTCACTGGTTAATTTCTGTGGGGAATGTCTTGATCAATCAGAGTCAATCTGTCAGCTTTAAGATTCAATCAGCCTAGCAGTTAACTGTTAATCATCATTAATTGTTGAATTCCCCATGGTAACACCTCTACCAATCAGCATCCACTTAGCAAACAAACAAACAATCAGCACTGTCCTCCATGCAGTACTAATGTTGGTTTTCCCCTTTAATTGATATTTCTTACAAATTGACCTGATCAATTCAAAAATGTTGAGCTTTGACTAATTATGAATTTTTTTCAGAGATATTTAAATGAACATTCAGTCGACTATCTCATCCAAAAGAGAGAAATACTAACTATGTAGCATTCTATCAGAACAGTGGCCAGTGTCAGCCAAGGTTAGGAATTCAAGCTCTGGAATGAGCCTTGTGACAGAGAGTTCACAAACAGATCAGGTGACTTGGTGAGAGTCACACAAACAAGATATTGGAGATGATGATAACTTGTGAAGATGTTTAACACTATCCTGATGCTCGACTCAGCTCCTATCAGGATGGGACTGGGGTACGGCTGTCAAAGTGGTAGGGAGAGCCTGAAACCTTCACAGTCTGTGTCAATTATAGCCAAGGAAGGTCGAGGGCCTAGAGAGTAATTGAAGGCCATAAGTGGCCAAATAATGACCACTTAAGGACCTTAGAGTATTACTGTTGGTATTTTTCCAGGGAGGAGGGGCCACTAAAACCTGGCAGCCTCCTTGTGGAATTGTGGCAAGGAGCCTTCTTGATTGGGTCTCAGAATCTCCCCAGTACACCATGCCAGGGTTAATCCCTCAAAAAGCCTCTACTTCCATCAAGAATGATGGACTTGCCTCCACCCATCACCATTGCTGGGGCTTGTCGGAGTCATACTGACAAGCCCGGCTGATGCTGCCATCAGCTTGTCTGAACGACCATCAGTGGTCATTCCTCCTGCTAGAAATACCAACCACTTGATTGGCCAACAGGATTTGGGAATGTCTGTCCTTTAGGAGGTCAGAAGCCCAGATGTCAGGCAGTTAATTATCTGATGGGTATGTATTACATTAGCAATTGCAGAAATGACTATGGTCAGGTTATCAACAGTTTTATATTCAATGAGCAGGAGTCACTCAGTCCGCAAATTCAATCCGTTGGATGGGAGGGTGCTGATGTAGCGCATAACCACAGAGTTATCCACGTTGGGCAGAATGGCCTGTTTCTGCACTTTATACGCCATGTAATTCGATGTCAGAATCTAAACAGAATCTTGTTACTCCGTGGAAAAGTGTGAGTTCTTGTCCATGATTCGCTGTTTGATGGACAAAAGCAAAATGCTACAGACTCTGGTGATTGGAAGTAAGAGCAGAAACTGTTGGTAATACTCAGGAGGTCAGGCAGCATTGGTGGGCAATTTCAAGCATTTGCTGCTTTTATTCCTGTTTGATAGATTACCGCAGTACACTCGCCCCATGAATCCCTCCCAAAGATATAACTTGTTGACAAACATTTATGTGCAGTAATAGTGGGTTTCCTTTTGAAGAATATCAAAGGAAAAGCAAACCATGTAATTATTAAAAACTACACAAATAATGATTTCATTTCTCCAGTTAGAAACATGCTTCAAGTATTATTAATAGCTCTGGGCCATCAGTGTTATATGATTAATATCTCTGTACCTGAGACTGACCGTAATGAATTGTTATAAATTATCTAGCAATCTTCACTGTGCAAATATTTATCATATTGTCCTCCTGCACATTGTGCGCTCATTCGCTGCTGCTGCAGTCACCCTTCTGTTATGCTGGATATATTTAACATTAATCCTCACATTATACCCAATCACAAAAGAATTGTACATGAGGAGTTGTCTGAGTTCATTCTTCCAATGACTTCGTCTACTACAGAGTATCATCATTTCTTACAAGTTTCAGTGTTTTTACCTGTCCATCTGTAGTCCGTTCCCAGTGTTGAAGAATGTTTGTATGACATGCCTCATAAATGTACACTTTAACATTACACAAACTTACCAACGGACCTCTCTTTACCCTTTACTGCTGGACGTACCTCTTTAAGGTATACATTTCCACTTCTCATTGATCTCCTGAACAATGCAACTCTCTCCAGATCTTTAGCAGGTATCAGTCCCATGGATTTTATCTGAACAGCCTCCTGTCGCTCAATGTCCCCTTCAAAGCTCGGTGATCAGAGCAGGACACAGTGTTCACAATGGGATCTGGCCAGCTCCCTGAACATTTCAAATACTAAACCCTGTCATTGGTGCTCTGTCTTTGTGGCCATTTAGTTCTGAATGTCACCTTATTGATTGCTGCTCAGCAGTGGCTGGATTTGTTTGTAATTGTTTCATTAAGATTTCGAACACACTTTTGGTTTCATTCTTAGCTGTTTTAATTCGGCTTGTGGATGATGTGTTTGATTTCTTCATAACTGCAGGATTTTACATGTGTTCACACTGAATGGGCTCTGCCATTATCTGGCTCCCCATCTGGAAGATTCAGGCCATTACTTTCTGCTGTTGAACCGCATGTACACAGAGTTATACTTCTCTTTTCACAAACACAACCACTGTGCAACTGCACCCTGATGTACCAGCTTCATGTTGCCTGCAGCAACAAAACATTGACCAGTATTGCCATGGACTAGCCCCCCAGGAGGCCACCTCACTTAGAGAGATTACAGCAATGTCACTTTGGCACTGCCTTGGTGCACACCTCAATAATGACGAGAGCCAATGGCAGAGCAAAGCACCAGTGTGTCACTACAAAATATCAGACATAGGAACAAAAGCAGGCCATTTGGCACATCAAGTTTGCTCTGCATTTCAATGGGATCATGGCTGATCTGATAATCCTCAGTTCCACTTTCCTAACTTCTCCCCATTCCTCTGATTCACTTACTGATTAAAAAAGAAACTGCCTCTCACAGACAGATACTGTCAAAGACCTTCAGCTAATTAATATGTTTACAGGCAACGAAGGTTCCGAAAATGAGTAAGGAAGTTCTCAATTCTACAGCTAAGTGTTTTTTATTCATTGCTGGGATACATCACTGGCCAGTTCAACATTTATTGCTCATCCCTAGTTGCCCTTGAGAAAGTGGTGGTGAGCTGCCTTCTTGAACCGCTGCAGTCCACCTGCTGTGGGTTGGCCCACATTGCCATTAAGGAGGGAATTCAAGGATTTTGACCCAGTGACAGTGAAGGAACAGCGATATATTTCCAAGTCAGGATGGTGAGTGGCTTAGAGGGGAACTTGCAAGTAGTGGTGTTCCTATGTATCTGCTGCCCTTGCCCTTGTAGATGGCAGTCTTCATGCATTTGGAAGGTGTTGCCATCTATTTTGTAGATAATACACAATGCTGCTATTGAGTGTCAGTGGTGGAGGGATTAGATGCTTGAGGATGTGGTGCCAATCAAGCGGCTGCTTTGTTCTGGATGGTGTCAAGCTTCTTGAGTGTTGTTGGAGCTGCACTCATCCAGGCAAGTGGGGAGTATTCCATCACACTCCTGAATTGTATCTTGCAGATGATAAACAGGCTTTGGGGAGTCAGGAGGTGAGTTACTTGCCGCAGTATTCCTAGCTTCTGTTCTACCTTTATAGCTACTGTGTTTATACAGTGAGTCCAGGTCAGTTCTGGTCAATAGTAACCCCCAGGATGTTGATATAGCTGAAAATGGTTGGGCCTAGAAGTCTACCCTGAGGAACCCATCTGCAGAGATGTTCTGGAGTTGAGATTACTGACCTCCCACAGCCACAACCATCTTCCTACGTGCCAGATATGACTCCAATGTCATTGACTTCAATTTTGTTGCTCTGCGCTGAGTTTGACAATGGTCCCTGTAATGACATGGAGCATGCCTGACTTGGAAAGAGAGAATTCTGCTAGGCTGTCATTTGTAGTTGCTATCTGCTGTGACAATTTATTACAGAGATCCTGTGCCAATAACATGCCTACCCTGTTAATTCAAAGATCTATCGCTGCTTTAAGCACTCAGTGCAGTGTGCTCCCCTTTACAACATAAATAACAACACAGCAATTATCTTTTAAAGCAATTTTCAAAGACTGTCACTCTACATGGATTTCAAACAGACAGCATTGAGTACAATCAATTGAATGCGCTGGGTTTTATTTATTATGGCTACCATATACTATAAACAAATGTTTGTGGCATCCTACTGACCAGTTTGAAATCATTCGAATGCCAGAATGATACACTCTGTGTGATTGGGTGAAAAGGTTTTGTGCAGGTACAGAATTATACCACTTTAATAACAACTCCCTTGATCCTCTTTATTGTAGAGCCCAGCAAACCACTATATTAACTTTCGGAGGACAGAGATGTGCACAAAGTGTTTGACAGAATAGACTATGGACCAAACATCTTTTTCTGCTGTTTTTACATGAGCTACTTTGGAGTTAGATGTACTTGCAGTGCTTAAAGATTCTCAGCAGCCATCTGGCCTGGCTAAACCCCTTCAAAGGCTCAAAACAAATTTTCTACAAAGATTCTGCAAGAGATTCTGTCTCAAAAAGTAGACTATCAAAAGAATCATACAATCAAGCTTCAACTTTAGAACTTAGAACATAAGACATAGAACTGTACAGCACAGGAACATACCCTTTGGCCAACAATGTTGTGCTGAATATGATGCCAAATTGAACTAATCCCTTCTGTCTGCCCGTGGTTCATATCCTTCCATTCCTTGCGTATTCATGTGCTTAGCTAAAAGCTCCTAAAATGCCCCTAGCATATCTGCTTCCACCAACACCCCCAGCAGCACATTCCAGACTCTTCATTGTTCCTTCACCGTCACCGGGTCAAAATCCTGGAATTTCCTCCCTAAGGGCATTGTGGGTCAACCCACAGCAGGTGGACTGCAGCGGTTCAAGAAGGCAGCTCACCACCACCTTCTTAAGGGGCAACTCGGGACACACAACAAATGCTGGCCCAGCCAGCGATGCCCACATCCCACAAATGAATTTTTAAAAAACTCCTACCACTCTGTTAAAAAACTTTCCCCCACATCTCCTTTGAACTTTCCCACTCTCACCCTAAATGCATGTTCTCTGGTATTAGAATTTAATTCCTCAATTTATACAATTCATTCAATGTTTTACAATAATTTTGATTCCAATCTTTGATAAATTTGTCCCTGGCTTTTTAGTATGAAATGTTAAACTGGGAGTGATTTGCGGACACACTCTCCCTCACTAGAGCTTCATATTTCAGACGATGTGTATGTCACTGGCTCGACCAACATTGATGCTCACACCCAGTTGCCCTTAAGAAGGTGGTGGTGAGCTGCTGCAGCCAGTGTGCTGTAGATAGACCCACAAAGCCCTTAGAGAGGGAATTCCAGGAATTTGATCCAACAACACTGAAGGAAATGTGATATATTTCCAAGTCAAGATGGTGAGTGGCTTGGAAGAATCCAGTTCAGTTTCTGTTTTTATCTCAGATTTCCAGCATCCACAGTATTTAACTTCTATGTAACATTTAACGCTCACTGCAGGGTATGTTCTTATGGGGAAGGGAAATTATATACATGTATTGGTCTAGAAGAGAACTTGAAGATTTTTAATTATGTTGCTCAGAGCTCACACTCCACATGGAAAAAACCTTGAACTACTGAAATAGTTAGAAAGGGCATCAGGTTAACATTACATCCAACAGAATACACCTCCAAAATTCTGTCAATTAAATGTATGATACTGGACTGTTAACTTGCATCTTGTGCTGAAGTCCTAGACTGTGGCTTAATACAGATATGGTGTTGGGGGATACTTAATGCTTAACTTTTTCTGGTTTCATGCAATAAAGGATGAAAATCATGAACTAAAGTGTGCAGGGTTATGTCTCAGATTCACAGACCATCTTACACTCATTCGTTCCCATCCTCTTCTTCAATTTCAAGCAGATTCCATAAGTTTGCAGAAGTAGAAATACACTTCAAGGTTCATATAGAAATCTTTACAAATATTCTTTGTTCATAAATCACTTTTGTACCTTCTAAAGGGTGTTTAAAAATAACTGAAGTATTGCTGATCACAGAGAGATTCTGTGTGTGCTAAATGGCAGAATGAAGATAAGGAAGCAGAGGATGTGTCATCACCGACAGTATCATCTAAAATCAGAACTGAGCACAAAATGTCTTGTCGGGAATCTGGAGCAGAAATCTCAGCTCAAACATTTAGGTCATCTTTACTTAATCTGAAAAATTTAAGGAGCTAAACATCCCAAGAGGCAAATACTGCTGTAGAAACTCCAACTGTGCATCGGTCACAGTTCAACGGAACATTACAATGTCAAATAGAAAATAAAATGCTAAATGTTTGCCTCTCACGAATGAAGATTCTGAAAAATTCGAATGATGAAAACGGCATTGTGGGTCAACCCACAGCAGGTGGACTGCAGCAGTTCAAGAAGGCAGCTCAACATCAACTTTGCAAGGGGCATCTAGTCTAAAATGACATCAAGCAAAGGCATCAGGGATTAAGCTCCTTTGCTACAAACAACATTTAAATAGTATTTCAATATTATTTTACATTTCCATAGCCTCCAGGGCTATGGACCAAGAGCTAGAAAATGGGATTAGTGTAATCCAGTCTTTGTTGACTGATATGAATATGATGCTCCTTCAATGCTGTAAACGTCTATGAGCCATACATACCAGTGTTGCAAACAGTCAGATTCAGCTTGAGAAAGGGCTCAGACAGATTGGGTCAGAGCTGATGGTGAGTGTGTGTTGAAGAGGTCAAAGGTGAAGCCCTAGACTGACTGACAGATGTGAACCTTGGTGTTAACCATGTGTCTCAGTGTGAAGGTGGTTAGTTATCTGCACCAAATAATGCAATGTGCCACTATTTAAAATGTCTTTCCTGGATCAATACAAAATTAAAGCAAAGACAGTCCATTCTTGGCCAAAACAGACCCTGTTTTTGTGTGTGTTCCTATTACTCCGTGAAAACAATGGATGCTGAGGGCAGAATACTAAAGCAAGGTCCCTTATGGTTGACTGGTCCAGAAAATTAAGTCACGTAGGATCTGTGGTGAGTTGGTAAGTTGGGTACAAAATTGGCTTGGTCATAGAAGACAGAGGGTAGTTGCATAGGGATGTTTTTCTGACTGGAGGTCTGTAACCAGTGGTATTCCACAAGGATCAGTATTGGAACCTCTGTTTGTAATATTTATAAATGATTTGGATAAAAATGCAGGTGGTCTTATTATTAAATTTGCAGATGACATGAAAATTGGTGGATTTGTGTATTTTGAGGAAGGTTATCAAAGGATACAGCAGGATATAGATCAGTCAGAATCTTGGACGAAGAAATGGAAGATGGAGTTTAATCTGGATAAGTGTGAGGTAATCCATTTTCAAAAGTAAAATGCAAGAAGAAAGTATACAGTAAATGGCCAGACCCTTAGAAGCATGGATAATCAGAAGTATCTTGAGGTGTAAGTCCATTGCTCCCTGAAAGTGGCAACACAAGTAGATAAGGTAGTGAAGAAGGTGTACTGCATGCTTGCCTTCATCATTTGGGGCATTAAGTATAAAAGTTGGTAAGACATGTTTCAGTTGTATAAAACTCTAGTGAGGCCACATTTGGAGTATTATGTGCAATTCTGGTCACTACACTATAGTTAGGACATGGAGGCTTTGGAGAGGGTGCAAAAGAGGTTTACCAGGATGTTGCCTGGACTGGAGTGTATTAGCTATAGGGAGAGTTTAAACAAACCTGAATTGTTTTCACTTAGAGCATCGGAGGCTGAGGGGCAACCTGAAAGAAGTACATAAAATTATGAGAGGGATGGATAGGCTGGATAGCTGGAGTCTTTTTCCCAGCATGGAAATGTTAAATACTAGGAGGCATAGATTTAAGGTGAGAGTGGGAAAGTTTAAAGGCAATGTGTGAAGCAAGTTTTTATACAGAGGGTGCTGGGTGCCTGGAGCTCACTGCCAGTGGTAGAAGCAGAAATGATAGCAATGTTTAACAAACATTTTGACAGACACATAATCACACAGGGAATAGAAGGATACAGACCATGTGCAGGCAGATGGGATTAGTTTAGAATAATATCATGGTCCAGTATGTACACAGTGCACTGAAGGCCTGTCCCTGTGCTATACTGTTCTGTTCTATGGTCCTAATAATTAAAAGTAAAGTCTGGAATCAAATAATCATCACTACAAATCTAAGAATTACAGAATCGTAGTGCAGGAGAGCAGGATGGGAATTGTTTTGATTAACTCAGTCTACGAAGTTCTATCTGCTGCACCTGTCTCAAAAGGACAGGCCTTTTCTTGCCACCCAGTGTGATGCATCTTATTAACTTTGTGCTGTGCTTTGCCTCAATAGAGATTGCTGAGATTTGTTCTCTAACTGGAATTTAGAACAGATTGAGATTGTGAATACAGTTGAAAGCACTCAAAGAAAGCCCACACATTAGCTAGCCGGATAGGAAGGAAGTTTAGGCAGTAAGCATAATTGTAAACAAAAAGGGAAATTGCTGGTGAAACTCAGCAGGACTGGCAGTGTCTGTAGAAAGAAAGCAAAGTTACTGTTTCAGGTCCCTCCTTCAGAACTAAGGAAAGGTCACTGGACCCAAAATGTTAACTCTGCTTTCTCTTCACAGATACTGTCCAGACTGCTGAGTTTTTCCAGCAATTTCTGTTTTTGTTTCTGATTTATACAATCCACAGTTCTTTGTGGAGTTTTTTTTAGTGTAATTGTAAAACAGTGTACATTTCATTTTATTACTGATCAGGACAGGAACTGATCAGCAGATTTGCCACTATTATGACCTCAGCTGATCTTACTGCTGGACAAGGCAGACCCCAGAATGAAAGCTGGTTTGATTAATCATATTTTTCCAGTGTAACATTGTGCCTTCCACTGAAACCTAAGGTTACAGGTATAGATTTGATTTTATAAAGACCTCTTTGGACTACGAACTAAAAATAGGAGAAGAAACAACTTGAAACCATGGAAACTTTGTAAGAAAATGATGCAGTTTTAAAAACAAATTGTTGGATCACATTGTGAGTTGTATCTACGATATAGTCTTATTGAAGGTGTGTGCATGTGCGTGTCTGTGTGCATGTGTCCCAAAGTGTAGCACCTCACACTTACCCGGATTAAACTCTATCTGCCATTTCTCTGCCCATATCTGCAACTGATCCAGATCCCGCTGTATCCTTTGACAACCTTCTACACTATTCACAACTCCACTGATCTTTGTGTCATCTGCAAACTTACTAACCCACCCACTTACATTTTCATCCAAGTCATTTATATATATCACAAACAGAGATCTCAGTACAGATCCCTGTGGAACACCACTTCCAGCCTGAAAAACACCCTTCCACCACTACCCTCTGCCTTCTATGGACAAGCCAATTCCGAATCTACATGGCCAAGTCACTGTGGATCCCAGGCATCTTAATTTTCTGGATGAGCCTACCGTAAGGGACCTTGTCAAAAGCCTTACTAAAATCTATGTTAACAACATCTGCTGCTCTACCCTCACTGATCACCTTTGTCACCTCCTCAAAAAAATTCAATCAACTTAGTAAGACATGACCTGCCCTGTACAAAACCGTGCTGACTGTCCCTAAATAGGCCATGCTTTTCCAAATATGCATAAATCCTATCCCCAAGAATTCTCTCCAATAGCTTCCCAACCACCGATGTGAGACTCACCGGTCTGTAGCTTCCTGGATTATCCATATTTCCCTTCTTGAATAGAGAAACAACATTAGCTACTTGCCAGCCCTCTGGGACCTCTTCAATGGCTAATGATGATACAAAGATCTTGGTCAAGGCCCCAGCAAGCTCCTCTCTTACCTTTCTCCATAACCTGGGGTAGATATCATCAGGCTCTGGGGACTTATCCACCTCAATGCTCTTCAAGAGACCCAACACCACTTCTTACTTGATCGCAAAACACCCTAGCATATTAGCACGCTCCACAGAAATCTCACTATCCTCCATGTCCTTCTCCTGGGTAATGCAAAGTACTCATTTAAGATCTCACTCACATCCTCTGCCTTCAAGCACTAGTTCTCTCCTTTATCTTTGAGTGGTCCTACCCTCTCCCTAGTTATCCTTTCAATTTTAACATATGTATAGAATGCCTTGGGATTCTCTTTAACCATACTCACCCAGGTCATTTCATGGTCCCTCCTTTCTCTCCTAATTCCCTGCTTGAGATCTTTCCTGCTTTCTTTATATTCCTCACGGCCCTATCCAATTTTAGTTTCCTAAACCATACTTATGCTTTTTCTCTTTTAACTAAATTCAAAACTTCCCTCGTTATCCACTTGTCACCTTGTCCTTTCCCTTACTGGAACATGCTCATCCTGAACTCTCATCAGCAGGCCTTTAAACAGTTCCCACATGTCAAATGTGGACTTGCCCGATAACAGCCCCTTTTAATTAACCCTCCCTAGCTCCTGCCTGATACTAATATAATTTGCCCTCCCCCAAGTTTAGTACCTTCCCGCAAGGTCCTACCTTATCCTTGTTCATAGCTGTCTTACAACTTAAGGAGTTGTGATCACTGTTTCCAAAATGCTTTCCCGCTGAAAGATCAGTCACCTGGCCAGGCTCATTAGCCAATACAAGGTCCAGTATGGCCCCTCCTCTAGTTGGACTATCTACATACTGTTTCAAGAAACACTCTTGGAAGCACTTAACAAATTCTGCCTTATCTAAGCTTCTTGCTCTAAAGGAGACCCAGTCAATGTTGGGGAAGTTAAAACGACTCACTATGACAACTCTGTTTTTATTTGCATCTTTCTATAATTTGCCTAACTACTTGTTCCTTAATGTCTCAGTGGCTGGTGGGGGAAGCCTATAGTCTAATCCTATCAGAATGATTGCACCAATCTTATTTTTTAGCTCTAAGACATAACTCCATGTCTTTACCAAAACTTTGCAAAAATTGAAAAGAATCAAAAGAAAGCCATTCAACATCTGTGCCCAGACTGGTGCTAGAACTGTACTCCTCTGACTTTGTTAAACCCTCCCACCAATACTGTGTCTGATTGTGTAGGGAATTTTAAAAGTTGTAGAGTTTAAGTTTTGCCATTTGTTAAAAAACACAGTTTGATTACAATAAATAGCTATTTACTTGTTAATGGGATAAAATATATAAAATCAATTAACCTGAATTGGACAATGAGGTAATATGGTTAATTCAATGATTAGTAAAATTTCCACATCTGTGATGTCTCTGGGAATAGTGGGGCTTGATTTCCTGTAGACTGCACCAATGAGTCACAACAGTGTTTATCATCAAAACAGAAACTTTCTTTTACACAAGAGAAATTTAAAAAACCAAATCAAATCAAAATATGACCTATCAAGCCTGTTTTCAGGCTGTATCTGACTTGTCCAATAATAACATCAGCTGGGATTGTAACATCTTGTCCTGTGAGCTGTGCAGTCATTTCCTTGAATTCTCACACAGCTGAAATCTGATATTTTCTCAGCTTTGAATAAAAAGAATTCCTGCTCCAGAAATTTACACAAGCTAAACGTTTACACTGAGGTAACGGATTCCCTTAACTGCTCTAAACAGCCCATTTTTCTTGGAGAAATTACTCTTGTATCTGACTTCATTCATGACTCTCTTGATAAACTCTAAAAAAATTTGCTTATCCAAGATGCACTGTTTGTTCTTGCCATTTGTCAAACTCCAAATATAAACAAACTTCCATTAACCCTCCAGGAGGCCCCCAGTCATCTGTTCTCTGACATATGCTAGTTTAAGATCATGGTTCTGTAAAGATTGAACTAGTTCATAATTAAACCCTTTCTCAAAAGTAGACCAACAATAATAAATCACTAGATTGAAATCCAAACTTCTTTTAAAAGAAAATAATACATATAAATCACATGCCTTTCATCACATTAAACACCATGCTCTACTCTTGATCAATATAATTTCCCACAGAGTTTAATATTGTGTACCAACTAAAAATGAAATAGACAAATATTGCTAAAATGAGAGAAGCTGAAGCCTTTCATCTTGCTCTCACCTGAAATAGGACATAAGAAACAGATTCCAAAAAAGAGTGTCCACGACCACTTTCTTTTGTGAAAAATGTGTAATGTCTGTACAAATTCATTTTGTTTAAATAAAAATGGTCCTGTGTGTTAATAAACATTGTCTGATGCTTTTGTGCATGTTAGAAGCTAATGAAATTCTGGTGTATTTCTTAGCACAGTCTGGATTATTTAATGGATGATTTCCAACAGCAGAATCACATCTAACAGCAGGTATCCTTTCCTGAGGATGACAAGCACAGACTGGGTGAACATATGCTGCCCGTTATGAACGGTCACTGGGACTGTGTGATTTGGTATCGATACCAGTTACTGGGATATATGGCCTGGCATCACAACAGCACTGAAACTCAGATATCACATTACTCATTTGTATGGTAGGCAAAACGTACTTCTAGCTTGGCAGCAACATGTTTGTGGATAAAACCTTTGGATTGATTGCAGAGGAGCAGTGTGAGACAGCTAGCTTCACCTGCTGTTCAGATTTGTAGGACACCTTCCACTTCAATCCCTTTAACCCTCCTTACCTGTGTGATCCCCGTCAATTTAACAAAACCCTTCCCCAGGAATTTCTTATTCCTGTTTTTTTGAATGTTGGCAGCAATGCCTTTCAGCAAGATCCTACTGTCTAGAATTCTCTCCCTAAACACCTCCACCTCGCCATTTCACTGACCTACTTTAAAGGTGTCTGAAAATATCATCTCTGGAGGCTTCCCAGTAATGCCTTCTATGTTTCTGCACATACTTCTGTCTGATTGATTTTGCTGAAACCACCTTTGATCTATTTTCCTCCATGAGAAGTGTTAGTTAATAAAAATTGCAGACTAGCAACAGAAAGTTTAGTACACTATACATCTATCACTTGTCCTAGATCATAAATCATTTACTGCTTCCTCATTCATTATTGTGGCATTAGCAGCAATTTTGACAATTTCACACCTACTTTCATTAAGAATGACATCAATATAGTTCAGAAACAACAGGGTCCAAGACCTCATACAGAAGCAAAATACTGGGGATGTTGGAAATCTGAAATAAAAACAGAAAGTGCTGGAGAAACTTAGCAGGTCTGGCAGCCTCTGGGAGAGAGGAACAGAATTAATGTTTTGAGTCTGATATGACTCTTCATCAGAATTCAAGGTCTAAAATCTGCTCATTCCTGCACCCCACACAATAAATTCCCTCAATCGATATCACTCAATGATTGAAAACCAAAAGAACTGCAGATTCAGGAACAAAAATAGAAGTTGCTGGAAAAGCTCAGCAGGTCTGGCAGCATCTACGAAAAAAAAATCAAAGCTAACATTTCAGGTCTGGTGACCCTTCCTCCGAACCCTGATTCTGATTTTTCTTCACAGATGGTGCCAGATGTCCTGATTTTTGTCACTCAATGATTATTCCACTCACTAACACTAAAGTTGAGAGCTGATAACAAGTGAATCCAAATCAGTCATTACCCTAAATGTTTCAACAAACTAATTCACAGTGGATACTAATTATGGGGCTGAACCAATAGAGAGCAGATGGGTGCATTGCCTGTGGTTAAATTTTGCAATTAATATAAACAGTTCAAACAGGGAAGGCCACTGTAGCCTCATGGCTGAAAGATTGTTTCTTTGTGAATATACAATCAGCATTCACTCAGTTCTCGCTCCACTCTGAATTCCATCAACGACATCATTTTCATTCCCTGTTTCAACCAACACGTCAATAAAAATATGGAAATGGTCCAAATATGTTTAAGTAATTGTTTAATAATTCTTAAGGAGAGAGTTGTTTAAATAGGCCTTGGGTTCTTGCTGTAATGTGACCTCAGAAATGAGAACCTGATAGTCTATTTCACAATCTATAAACCAGCTTTCCCTGGAAGTGTTATTTGATTTGCTACTTAGTTATTACCTATTTTCCACTTCTGCAATTCTACTTCCTCTCCTGAGGTTCTGAGACAAGACAACAGCTGAGGGTCCAACTCAAGAGTGCCAGTGAACTTTGAGATGTCCTACAGCCATCGCTGAACTGGAACAGTGCAATGGTAGATTGACTCCCTAAGTATTAGCTGCAGACTGAATCGTTAAGACAGTACATAGGAAGGCCCTTCTACAACACCACCTTGGGCCCAGATCGTATAAAATCCATTAAAGTATCAATATCAGACAGGCACAGCTGCAGAGGGCAGGAGTTTTCATTTATTGGACAATAAGAGTATCCCTCACTGTCAGAATAAAAAACTATAATCCGATTAAATGAGGCAGAGAGATATTTACAAAAATTTTCAAATAAGGTGGTGCTGGAGACAAACCAAATGACTGGAGTAACATGATAGGTATAAGAGTGACATACAGAGGAGCTAACCAAACTATTAAGAAATTAAAACTGTGCAAACTAATTAAGGTAGAGAGATCATAAAAATTTATCAAGGTGATGGTGTCAAAACAGGACAGTAAGGAAGGTTTTACTGATACAGAACAGTATGGTGGGGTCACCTGTAGCGTGACATGATCACAAGATCACGGTCGAGGCCATCCTCATGGGTACGGAACTTGGCTGACAGTTTCTGCTCAGTGATTCTGCATTGTTGCATATCTCAAAGGCCGCCTTGGAGGACATTTACCTGAAGATCAGAGGCTGAATGTCCTTGACCGCTGAAGTGTTCCCTGTCCGGGAGGGATCATTCCTGTTTGGCGTTTGTTGCGTGGTGTCCATTCATCTGTTGCCTCAGCGTCTGCATGGTCTCATTAATATACCGTGCCCTGGGGCATCCTTGCCTGCAGTACACGGAGATAGACAACGTTGGCTGAGTCACATGAGTATTTGCTGTGAACACGATGGGTGGTGTTCCCATGTGTGATGGTAATGTCCATGTTGATGATCTGACATGTCTTGTGGGGGTTACCATGACAGGGTTGTGTGGTGTTGTTCTTGATGTTGTCCTGAAGGCTGGGTAGTTTGCTGTGAACAATGGTGTGTTTACGGTTTGGCAGTTGTTTGAAGGCAAGAAGTGGAGGCTCAGGGATAATCTTGGCAAGGTGCTCATCGTCATTGATGACATGTTGAAGGCTGCAAAAAACATGGCGTAGTCTCTCCGCTCTGGGGAAGTACCAGACGAAGAAGGGTACTCTATCGGTCACATCCCGGGTCTGTCTTCTGAGGAGGTCATTGCGGTTATTCGCTGCGGCATGTCAGAACTGGCAATCGATAAGTTGAGCATCATATCCCATTCGTATGAAGGCATCCTTCCAAATCTTTAGGTGTCTATCACGTTCTTCCTCATCTGAGCAGATCCCGTGTATGCTTCGAGCTTGTCTGTAGGGGATGGCTGTTTTAATATATTTAAGGTGGAAGCTAGAGAAGTGCAGCATCATGAGGTTATCTATGGGCTTGCGGTAGAGTGAGGTACAGAGGTGTCTGTCCCTGATGGAGATGTGCGTGTCCAATAATGAGACTGATTCTGAAGATTAGTCCATGATAGGTCTGATGGTGGGATGAAACTTGTTGATAGCGCTATGTAGTTGTTTCAGTGATTCCTCGCCATGAGTCCAAAGGAAGAAAATGTCGACAGTGTATCTGGTGTATAGTGTTGGTCGGAGGACCTACGCAGCAAAGAAATCTTGCTTGAATACGTGCAAGAAAATATTGGCGTATTGGGGTGCAAATTTAGTCCCCATTGTTGTTCCGTGTGTCTGGATGAAGAACCAGTTGTCGAAGGTGAAGGTTTTGTGGTTTAGGATGAAGCGGATGAGCTGTAGGATGGTGTCTCTGGAAATTGGCAGTTGGTGGTATTGAGCGCTGAGGCTGTTGCGGTGATGCCGTCGTCATGGAGGATGCTGGTGTAGAGTGTCGGAACATCCACCATGACGCGGAATGTTCCTGGTTTGACTGGGCCGTGGGTGCTGAGTTTCTGTAAGAAGTCTGTAGTGTTGTGACAGAAGCTGAGGCTTCCTTGTACAAGATGCCCTCGACATAGCCATGCGACAGCGAATAACTGCAATGACCTCTTCAGAAGACAGACACAGTATACGATTGATTGGGTGCTCTCCATCGTTCAGTGGATCTTGGGATCATGTTACACTACAAGTGACCCCCCGCCACCCCCCATATTGTTCTGTACCTGTAAAATCTTCCATATGTCCTTTCTTGACACCATCACCTTGATATCTTGGTTTGATCTCTCTACCTTAATTGGTTTGTATAGTTTTGGATTACTTGTTGCTTTGGTTAGACCCTCAGTATGCGATTCTTATACCTATCATGTTATTCCAGTCATTTGGTTTGTCTCCAGCACCATCTTGTTTTTAATTTTTTGTAAGTATCTCTCTGCCTCATTTAATCGGATTATAGGTCATCCCTTCATTTGTTATTTAGCTGTTGACCCTTTACTCACACCATCTGACACTCTTGATCACCTGCAGAGACTTATTATTTGACACTTTACTCACACCATTTGTATGATCCTTTGATCTATCTGCTTGTAAATTCTGTGTCTGTGTGCTTCTCTGTCACTTCATCTGACGAAGGGGAAGCGCTCCGAAAGCTTGTGATTTCAAATAAACCTGTTGGACTATAACCTGGTGTTGTGTGATTTCTGACTTTGTCCATTCAAGTTCAACATTGGCACCTTCACATCAGAATAAAAGTGAAAGAACTGCAGATGCTGTAAATCAGAAACAAAAACAGCAGTTGCTGGAAAAGCTCAACATGTCTGGCAGCATCTGTGAAGAGAAATCAGAGTTAACGTTTTGGGTCCGAAACGTTAACACTGATTTTTCTTCACAGATGTTGCAAGACGTGCTGAAGCTTTCACTGTCAGTCCTGACCTGGAAATGAGAAGGGAGGTGGTCTCATGCTGCAAGGGTCAAGGTGGGCAAAAAATAAGAAGAAAGCACAAAGCATTTCCCAAAACTTTTCTGCTCCAATTGTTAATTAAATCCAACACAAGATGCCAATAAATTCAGAGAATGTCAGGGATTAGGTGGGAACAACAAATCTCAATGCAGCAATGAGTTTAAAAATGATTACTGAGCGTTGTATTAAATCTTTGCCAGGTATGGAATATAATACTTTGTTCTCTTGAATTTGGACAATAATTACATAATCCTAAGAATCTCCTGATGAAGGTTACTTATATTGCAAGATGCTGCTCTGTTCTGCCACTAACAGACTATTTACTGAATCAGGGCATTGCTGCTTTAGATCAGAGACTGATAACAATGGATAGGTTCAACCAGCAAGGAACTGGGTGGCATAGATTTCTCATCAATCAAACAGTTCAAAGGGAGACCTCAATAGATTCATCACATCTGCTCCACATCACCCGTGTATTGATGGGAGCTGAAGGGTCAGCCTGTTTTCTTGATGAGCCATGCTAATTCTTTCTAAGGCCAGCAACACTTGGGAAAAAAAAGTGGTCCATGGTTGCCAGGAAGTGACAAGCTTTGCAAGAAGTATTTGTTTCATGTGTTGTCTTATTGTTGAGCGCCAAGTTTCAGAGAATGACTGGTATGCGGAGGTTTGGAGAGATGCCTAGTTGGCTGGCACTGTTTCTCCCCAAAAGAAACCATCAATCAGGTTTTAGGACTTGGTGACTGTTCTCACAGCTGGAATTACAGTCTCATCATTTATTAATTTACACTGGGCCATTTCCTTCTTTGTTCGGATGACAACTCATAGGAAAGGCAGTGCTCTCCAAACAAAGGGGAATGACCAAATCAGAATGATTTTAAAAATTATTTAAGGTATGTGAGTGTCACTGGCTGGCTAGCATTTACTGCCCATCCCTAATTACCCTTGAGAAGCTGGTGATGAGCTGCCTTCTTGATCAGCTCCACCATGCCCTTTAGGGAGGGAATTCCAGAATTATGACCCAGCAACACTGAAGGAACAGCGATATATTTCCAAGTAAGGATGGTGAGTGCTTTGCACGGGGTGGTGTATCTGCTGCCCTTGTCCTTCTAGATGCAAGAGGTCGTGGGTTTGGAAAGTTCTGTCAAAGGAACCTTGGTGATTTCTGCAGTGCATCTTATACATGGTACACATTGCTGCTACTGAGCATTAATGGTGGACAGACTGAATCATGGAATCATAGAACCTACAGTACAGAGAGACACCATTTGACCCATTGTGTCTATATCGGCTCCTGAAAAGTTACCCAGCCTGACCTATCTCCTGCATTTGAAATACTCTTGCTAATTTCTATTGATATTGTTATTCCAGCCTGCATCATATGCCTCCTTTTTCTTCCTTATTTTCTCATCAATATCCTTAGTCATCCAGGGAACTCTAGCTTTGGATGCCTCAATTCTCACTGGTATGTACCTAGCTTGTGCCCAATTCACCTCTATTGAAAGTGTCCTATTTTTCATCCCCTGTTTTATCCACCGAAATGCATTTCCAATCAACCTGCTCCAGTTTAACTTGTAGACCCCTAAAATTTACCCTTTTCCCATCTGGGATCTTAATCATTGACTGATTTTTATCGTTTTCCAACTCAGTTTTGAACTTTTTATATTATGATTGCTATTTCCCAAATGTTCCCCTGCTCTGGTGTTCTCCACTTGGCTCGCCATATTTTATAGGAGCAGATCCAGCACAGCTCTGCCACCACCCCAACTTCCCAGCAGGACTGGGAATGTACTGTTCAAAATGTTCTCTTGCACAAATTGCAGGAATTTTTCCTCTTCTTTGGCCCACAGTTTATCTTTCTCCCACTCTACCCTATGATAATTGAAATCACCAACTATCACAACCCTACTTTTCCTGAAGATTTGCATAATTTGCTTACAAATGCTCACTGTACTTCCTCCCCACTGTTTGTAAGTCTATAATAAATACTCAACAAAGTCATTGTCTCCTGTCCGGTTTCTTAACTGCAACCATATAGATTCTAATTCAGGCGCTGTATCTTGCAGGTACTTTGTTAAGTCAGATTAAAAAGCTAGACCAAGATTGCTATACTTCTTTCTGTTTCTGTCATTGCTACTATGTCATATCCCTAGAGCAATTTGTGTTTCCACCATATGGTGAATTTCGTTCACCATATCGCGTGCCCATCCCTCTCTCGCCCATTGGAAGATGCCCATTTCTTTGTTCACTGTCAACATTCAAGCCTTCCCTTATTTCCTTTTCCTGGTTCTCCATCTTCTCTCTTTAACCTTCACTAGTACTCCCAAAACTAGGCCCATTGGCCAACACCCCCACCCTTTACATGTTTAAATCCACTCCCACTACACTATTTACACTCTCAGCTAGGAGCTTAGTTCTGTTTCTGTTCAGTGAAAGCCCATTTCTTCTGAACAGCTTTCTCCTTTTTCAAAAATGATTCCAATGTCCCAAATATCTAAATCGCTTCATTTTTACGTCATCCCTTGTGCCACACATTTACCTCCCTGATCTGCCTTTGCCTAAATGGTGAAGTTCATGGCAGAGGTAGTTTTTGAGATTACTGCCCTGAAAGACTTGTGCTTTAACCTACTCCCCAACTCCTGAAATGATCACGTAAGTCCTCTATGCTATCCTTTCTAAGCCGTTGGTTCCTACATGAACCACAACTACTAGTTTATCCAGCCATTCCATTATGTCCTGAACCCTTGAGTGAGCGTAGAGGGAGAATAACAATTAATGGAAGGCAAAGCAGCAGGTTAGCAGGTGACGAGGAAGCTTCAACTCCATTGAAAATTAGGAAAAAAGTTAAAGGGAAGGAGAACTCAAGAGCTGTTAGTAATGGAGGTAATAGGATCCAAAAAGAAGGTGCAAAAACTGGCATAAGGGCACTTTATCTGAATGCTCGGAGCATGCAAAACAAGATGGATGAGTTGATGGTGCAAATCATGGCAAATGGGTATGATTTAGTGGCAATTACAGAGACATGGTTACAGGATGGTCATGACTGGGAGTTAAATATCCAGGGGTATCAAACTGTTCGGAAGGACAGACAGGAAGGTAAGGGAGGTGGTGTTGCTCTGATTTTTAAGGATGATATCAGGGCAGTAGTGAGAGATAATATAGGTTCTACTGAACAAAATGTTGAATCCATTTGGGTGGAAATTAGGAATAGCAGGGAGAAGAAGTCACTGATATTTGTGGTCTACAGGCCACCAAATAATGACATTGTGGTGGGGCGGGCAATAAACATAGAAATAGCTAATGCATGTAAAAATGGTGCAGCAATTATCATGGGGGATTTTATTCAACATATCGATTGGTCAAACGAGGTCGGTCATGGCAGCCTTGAGGAGGGGTTAATAGAATGCATCCGTGATAATTTCCTTGAACAATATGCAATGGAACGTATGAGGCAGCAAGCTATCCTAGATCTAGTCCTGTGTAATGAGACAGGAATAATTAATGATCTCACAGTTAGGGATCCTCTCGGAAGGAGCGATCACAGTAGGGTCGAATTTAAAATACAGATGGAGTGTGAGAAGGTTAAATCCAGTGCCTATGTCCTGTGCTTAAACAAAGGAGACTATGAAGGAATGAGGGAGGAGTTAGCTAAGGTAGAATGGGAGCAAAAACTTTATGGTGGGTCAATTGAGGAACAGTGGAGGACTTTCAAAACGATTTTTCACAGTGCTCAGCAGAAGTATATTCCAGTGATAAGGAAGAACTGTAGGAAAAGAGAGAGCCAGCCATGGATGTCTAAGGAAATAAAGGAAAGTATCAGATTGAAAAAAAACACGTACAAAAAAGCAAAGATAGTGTGAAACTAGTAGACTGGGAAATCTTTAAAGGCCAACAGAAAGCCATAAAAAAGTTATAAAGAAAAGTAAGATAGACTATGAGAGTAAACTAGCTCAGAATATAAAAACAGGCAGCAAAAGTTTCTATAAATATGTAAATCGTAAAAGAGTGGCGAAGGTAAACATTGGTCCTTTAGAGGATGAGAAGGCCAATTTAATAACTGGGAATGAGGAAATAGCCGAGACATTAAACAGTTATTTCGTGTCGGTCTTCACAGTGGAGGACACAAATAACATGCCGAAAACTAATGGCAAGAAGTTTATAGTAGGTGAGGACCTAGAAACTATCATTATCACTAAGGAGGCAGTGCTGGGCAAGCTAATGGGGCTAAAGGTAGACAAGTCTCCTGGCCCTGATGAAATGCATCCCAGGGTACTAAAAGAGGTAATGGGGGAAATAGCAAATGCACTAGTAATTATTTACCAAAATTCACTGGACTCTGGGGTGGTTCCCGCAGATTGGAAAACAGCCAATGTGACGCAACTGTTTAAAAAAGGAAGTAGACAAAAAGTAGGTAACTATAGGCCAGTTAGCTTAACTTCGGTAGTGGGGAAAATGCTTGAATCTATCATTAAGGAAGAAATAGCAAGACATCTGGATATAAATTGTCCCATTGAGAACACCCAGAATGGGTTCATGAAGGGTAGGTCATATTTAACTAATTTGGTGGAATTCTTTGAGGACATTACTTGCATGGTGGGCAATGGGGAACCTGTGGATGTGGTGTATCTGGATTTCCAGAAGGCATTTGACAAGGTGCCACACCAAAGGCTGCTACATAAGATAAAGTTGCACGGTATTACAAGTAATGTATTGGCATGGATAGAGGATTGGTTGACCAGTAGAAAGCAAAGAGTAGGAGTAAATGGGTGTTTTTCTGGTTGGCGGTCAGTGGCTAGTGGTGTGCCTCAGGGATCAGTGTTGGGACCTCAATTGTTTATAATTTACATAGATGATTTGGAGTTGGGGACTAAGTGTGGTGTGTCAAAATTTGCAGATGACACTAAGGCGAGTGGTAGAGCAAAGTGTGCAGAAGACACTGAAAATCTGCAGAGGGATATAGATAGTCTAAGTGAGTGGGCAAAGGAATGGCAGATGGAGTACAATGTTGATAAGTGTGAGGTCATCCATTTTGGTAGGAATAACAACAAAATGGACTATGTTTTAAATGGTAAAAAATTGCAGCCGCTGCTGTGCAGAGGGACTTGGGTGTCCTTGTGCATGAATCGTTAAAAGTAGGATTGCAGGTGCAGCAGGTAATTAAAAAGACAAATGAAATTTTGTCTGTCATTGCTAGAGGGATGGAGTTTAAAAGCAGGGAGGCTATGCTGCAGCTGTATAGGGTCCTGGTGAGGCCACACCTGGAGTACTGTGCGCAGTTTTGGCCTCCTTACTTGAGAAGGGATATACTGGCACTGGAGGGGGTGTAGAGGAGATTCACTCGGTTGATTCCAGAGTTGAGAGGGTTGGATTGTGAGGAGAGACTGAGTAGACTGGGATTATACTCATTGGAATTCAGAAGAATGAGGGGAGATCTTTTAGAAACATATAAGATTATGAAGGGAATAGATAAGGTGGAGTCAGGGAGGTTGTTTCCACTAGCAGGTGAAACTAGGACTAGGGGGCATCGCCTCAAAATAAAGGGAAGCAGATATAGGACTGAGGTCAGGAGGAACTTCTTCACCCAAAGGGTTGTGAATCTGTGGAATTCCCTGCCCAGTGAAGCGGTTGAAGCTACCTCGCTGAATGTTTTTAACGCAAGGCTAGATAAATTTTTGAACAGTAAAGGAATTAAGGGATATGTGGGAAAGTGGATCTGAGTCTCAAAAATGATCTTATTTAAATGGCAGGGCAGGCTTGAGGGGCCGGATGGCCTACTCCTGCTCCTAGATCTTATGTTCTTATGTTCTTGCATGTGGAAGGTCACAAACCATAAGGACTCATGATCTCAGCTGCAAACTAGACTGTCTATGCCTCAACCTACTGAATCACCCACTATTACAGCCTTTCTAACCTGCCGACCAGCCTCCCTCTCTTTTCCCAGAGTAGCCTTGGTTACCATGGGACTGTCGTTTCTCCTCATGACTCAGTTGTGTTGCTCAGTAAATAGGCATCTAACATTTCTGACCTGTCAGAGAGCACCAAGGAGCCCTGGGTTTCCTGGACCTGCCATCTCCTTTCCTTTCAGTGAATGGTCACCCACTCCACTGTTATCTCTATAGTCCTCCTTGTCCGTCTATCAGGAGGTGGAGTGACCACGCCCTGGTATGATAGCCCCAAAAACCTCTCTCCTTCTCATATGGTGCACAGTGAGAAGAGTCGCTGCTCCAAATCAGCCAAGAGTCTTTGTGGATGTGATGCCAATCAAAAGGGCTGCTTTGTCCTGAATGGTTGATACAGTGTGGAGCTGGAGGAACACAGTAGGTCAGGCAGAACCAGAGGAGCAGGAAAGTTGACGTTTCGGGTCAGGACTCTTCTTCAGACACTATCCTGGATGGTGCCAAGTTTCTCGAATGTGGTTGCAGCTGCACCCTAAGTGAGGCATAGTCCATCACACTCCTGACTTGTGCCTTGTAGATGGTGGACAGAGCGTGGAGGAGTCAGGAGATGGGTTACTTGCTGCCTCTGACCTGCTTTTGTAGCCAATGTGTTTATATGCCTAGTCCAGTTCAGTTTCTGGCCAACAGTAAACATGCAGATATTGATATTGGGGGATTCAATGATGGTAATGCCATTAAATATTAAGGAGTGATAGTTAGATTGTCTCTTATTGGAGATGGTCAATGTCTGACATTTTTGTGGCCCAAATGTTACCTACCACTTGTCAGCCCAAGCCTAGATATTGCCCAGATCTTGCTGCATTTGGACATGGACTGCTTCACTATCTGAGGAATCATAAATGGTACAGGACATTGCACAATTATCAGCGAATATCCCCAAATCTAACCTTATGATGGAGGGTTAGGGTTAGGGCTACAACAATCACGGCCATCTTCCTCTGTGTCAGGTATGACTCTAATCACCAAAGAGTTTGCCACTGATACCCACTGATTCCAGTTTTGCTCGGGCTCTTTGATGCCACACTCAGTCCAATGCAGCCTTGATATCAAGGGCTGTCACTCTAACCTCACCCTCTGGAATTCAGCTCTTTTGTCCATGTTTGAACCAAGGCTGTAATGAGATCAGGAGCTGAGTGGCCCTGGCGGAACCCAAACTGGGCGTCACTGAGCAGGTTATTGCTGAGCAGGTGCTGCTTGGTAGCATTGTTACTGACACCTTCCATCACTTTACTGATGATCGAGAGGGGACTGATGGGTGGTAATTGGCCGGGATGGATTTGTGCAGCTTTTTATGTATAGGACATCCTAGACAATTTTTCGTATTGTCGGGTAGTTACTAGTGTTGTAAGTTTACTGAAAGAGCTTAGCTAGGGGAGCGACAAGTTCTGGAGAACAAATAAAATTGCCGGAATGTGGTCACGGCCTGTAGCCTTCACTGTATCCAGTGTCTCCTACCATTTGTTGATGTCATGAGGAGTGAATTGAATTGGCTGAAGACTGGTATCTGTAATGCTGGGGGCCACTGGAGGAGGCCGAGATGGATCATCTACTGGCACTTCTGGCTGAAGATTGCTGTGAAAGCTTCAGCCTTATCTTTTGCACTGATGTGCTGGCCTCTTCCATCACTGAGGATGGGGATATGTGTGGAGCCTCCTCCTCTGGTGAGTTGTTTAATTGTCCAACACCATTCCTGACTGGATGTGGCAGGACTGCAGAGCTTAGATCTGATTCGCTGTTTGTGGCAACACTTAGCTCTGTCTATCACTTGCTGCCTTTGCTGTTTGGCACACAAGTAGTCCTATTTGTTAGCTTTACCAGATTGACACCTCATCTTCAGGTGTGCCTGGTGCTGCTCCTGGCATGCCCTCCTGCACTCTCCATTGAACCAGGGTTGATTCCCTGGCTTGATGGTAATGGTTGAGTGGGGGATATGCTGGACCATGAAGTTACAGATTGTGCTGGAGTACAATTCTGCTCCTATTGATGGCCCACAGCGCCTCATGGATGCTCTGTTTTGAGTTGCTAGATCTGTTCAAAGTCTGTCCCATTTAGCACGGTGATAGTGTCACACAACATGATGGAGGGTATTCCCAATGTGAAGGTGGGACTTTGTCTCCATAAGGATTGTCTGACCAATACTGTCATAGACAGATGCATCTGCAGCTACCGGATTGGTAAGGATGAAGTCAAGTATGTTTCTCCCTCTTTTTGGTTCCCTCACCACCTGCTGCAGAACCAGTCTAGCAGCTATGTTTGTAAGTGTGAGGGATTTGGATTCCTGTGTTTGTTTGACTTTTCCTGTTCTAGTTGTGTGTGTCAGAGGACCCGCAGGGGTTCCACAGCTAGGTACTGACCTCGAACAAGACACCTGGATATGTTTTTTCAGTTTAAGTTTTGGATTGAATTAGTGAGAGTCATAAAGATTTCTGAAATGATGGTGGTTCAAACTACCACAAACAGTATGCTGCTGCAGAGCTTTGCCATCTGATGGATTAGGAGGAGGTTTGTAGATGGTGTTTTGGGATCCAGGACTGTGTTCTGGTGAATTCTTTCTGCAAATTTCTTGATCCAGCAAGATAGAATTGTGGCCATTAAAAAAAAGCAGATCTCATTCATACTGTCCACAGACATGATTAGCAATCATACTTTGTCTAGTTTAGGCCTGTTAAGACTTGGATAGTTTCCTATAAGAATTCCTCTCATTCTTCTAATCTCCAGTGAATATTGTCCGAACTGATCCAGTCTATCTTCATACGTCATTAGGGAGGGAATTGCAGAATTTTGACCCAGTGACAGTGAAGGAATGGTGATATATTTCCAGGTCAGGATGGTGAGTGGTTTGGAGGTGAACTTGCAGGGGGTGGTGTTCCCATGTATCTGCTGCCCTTGTCCTTCTTGATGGAAGTGGTCGTGGGTTTGTAAGGTGCTGTCTGAGGATCTTTGGTGAATTTCTGCAGTGCATCTTGTAGATAGTACACACTGCTGTTACTGAGTGTCGATGATGGAGGGAGTGGATGCTTGTGGTTGCGCTGCCAATCAAGACGGCTGCTTTGTCCTGGATGGTGTGAAAATGTGCCACACTAAGGGAGGACCAGGACTGAGGGAATGTTGTACTGTGGTCGGGTCAGTATTAAGGCTGTGCCTCACTGTCGGAGAGTCAGTGCTGAGGGAGTGCCGGACTGTCGGGGGGTCAGAACTGAGGGAGAGGCTCACTGTCGGAGGATCAGTGCTGAGGGACTGCTGCACTGTCAGAAGGTCAGTGCTGAGGGAGTGCCACACTATTGGAGGGTCAGTACTGAGGAAGTGCCGAACTGTCGGAGGGTCAGTGCTGAGGGAGCGCCGCACTGTCAGAGGGTCAGTGTTGAGGGAGTGCCACACTGTCGGAGGGTCAGTGCTGAGGGGGTGCCACATTGTTAGATGGTCAGTAATGAGGGAGCGCCGCACTGTCAAAGGGTCAGTGCTGAGGGAGTGCGGCACTGTCGGAGGGTCAGT